>NC_142068.1:99013750-99164687 GCF_059756535.1 Pantherophis guttatus | reverse complement strand
GTTACATGCGGCTTTTTTGTCCCCTGCTGTGTCTCCCTGTTGGCTGAACCCACCACTGCCTGGCCTTGCCCCTCACCCTCCCCTTTCAATCATTCCTTGCCTGCCCTGAGAAGGTAAGGACAATGGCCAGGGATGGAGACTTGCTCCATATTCTAGAGTGGGAGTGAAGCGCCCCATCTTGTGGGTGCTTCTTCCAGCCCTTGTTGGTGCTGTGTGCACCTCGGTTGCTTGGGGAGACACGCAACTTGCTCTCTACCCCGAGACACTGGCCTGGCCCAGCTGTGGCTGACGCCACTTCTCTCGCCACTTCCATAGCCTGCGCGCTGCTCTTGCAGCAGAGTTAAATTTAGTGTTCTTCACAATGGGGGAGAGGGCATTTTGTCCTCCTGGAACCCATTACGATGCAGAGCATTGGCCACAGCCGGGCCGGGCCAGTATCATGGGGCGGACAACTCCTCAAGGCAGGTGAGAAGTGACTGGGAGCGGAGGGCGAGGGGCGGGGCCATCCAGTGGTGGATTCAGCCGACAGGTAGCTACAGCAGGGGGATGAAAGAGCTTCATTTATCTGGAAACCTAAAATGATTCTTGATTTAAATCGTATGGTAAAAAACACCTAAAGAAGAAGAAAGAACAACATCAGCCAAAAAAATAAATAAATCCAACCCTTGCCTGTTTTTGGAAATGGTTCAAGAGGGAACACACACACACACACACACACACACACACACACACACACACACACAGGAGAGAGAGAGAGAGAGAGAAAGAGAGAGAGAGATGGAGACAGAGATGAGAGAAAGGGAGAGAGACAGACAGATATAGATTTGAGAGAGAGAGATGAGAGAGCCACAGAGAGAGACAGAATTTCCCATGGATTCTGAAAAGGTTAGCGTGGTGCTAGATAAACCTTTGCCGGAATGAAAGACTTTAGATACCTCTCATTTGGAGTATTGCAGTGCTAATGGGACTGCCTTTGAGGAACATTTGGAAGCTATAGATAGTCCAAAATGTGGTGGCTCTAGTTGGTTATGAGTACTGGTTATGAGTACTGAAGCACCTTTAAAACATCTCTAATTTGAGAGCTGCACTGATTAATTTTGTGGTGCACTTCAGGATGCAGGTTGTCATATTTAAAGTCAGGGTTCAGAGCCTTGGTATTTGTGGGACCATTTTCTGTCTATAACATCTATCTGCCAATAAATCTAATATAGTGAGCTCTTCACTCCTCTCAATCAGAGATTGCCACCTATAAAATCAAGTGAAATTTTCCTTATCAGTATTACAGCTGACACTGCCTTGCCTGCACCCTTCCTCTTGATCCTGAGAAAATCAGAGGAGGCTATTTTATCAAGCCTCGGTGCCAGGGCAGCTATTACTACTCCTCTGGATGAGTAATTTACTTTAATTGTCTGGTGTTACAATGTTTGATTATATTTATAATTCTTTTTTATTAGGATTTTAGCTCTAATCTTTGATGATTAAAACTTTAAGAGTTTTAATTACTTTAAGAGTTTAAAAACTTTAAGAGTTAAATTACTTTAACTCTTATTATGGATTTGGGAAGTTGCACCCTGCTTAGAGTTAGTAAAGTGGATTAACCAGAACAGCCTATAAGCACTGTAAGTAAAAAGAACTAGTGTTTATATAGCAATTATCTTTCCTCACTCTGCATACAACGAACTAAACTACAACACTGAGATCGGTGCTTCGTCATTTATTTTGTATACAGTATTGTACAGAAGCTAGCAAGCTGCGCCCCAAGATCGGCAACGAAGAATCCTGCTTCCCCGGATGGGCGCCTTCCCCATCTTCACAGAGGTTCGCGGGCTTCACTTAACTGCCCGAAGCCTGCTGAGGTGGCCCCATCGCCCAGCTCCTGGGCTGCGCCGAAGGAACCACCTGCGCCAGGCACGCGCGGCTGACCGTGGGGGCCCCATTCGCTTAGTCGTGGGAACTCCGCCCGGGCCGGCCGTCGCTTTTCTACCGGCGCAGAGAAAGGGGAAGGAGAAGGGCAAGGGAGGAAGTGGTCGCCGCCCTCAGCCGGCCGGTTCTCGCTGAGGCGCCAGAACTGTCGCGTCGCCGTGAGAGGAGCCTGTCTCCCCACAAGCGCCGGAAGGAGGCTGGGGCAGGACCCCCGGCTGACTTGCCGGCCATAAGGAGGTAGCTCGACTTGTCTGAGGTGAAGCTCGGCATGGCCGCCGCCCCAGGTAAGTGAGGCGAACTCGGAGGCCGGAGAAAGAGTCCCCCCAGCCGTGGGCAGCAGCGCCTGCCGGTCCGCTGCCGCCCTCTTCATTTCCGTCGTTTCGGTAGCGGAAGAAGCGGAGCAAGGAGCTTCTACTTCTCTTGCCTCGCTGACGTCCGATTCTGGCTCGCTCAGGTGGACGAAGAAGTCCGGCCAAAAGCCTCTGAGGGCGGCCAAGAAAGCGGCGCGTGGCGGACAAACTTGCCGCGTTCCTACGACGATCTAAACTTTTCCGAGTTTCGTTGACAAGAGATCGGCGCTAACCGAGGTTCTAGTGGTTGGGCTAGCCCGTCTGCTAGCGGATGCTGAAAAGAAAGCAGGGGCTGAGTGCCTCTGCCTGGGGCAGCTTTAGACACCGTTCCTGTGCATATTTTTTGTTGTTTTTTTTTTGTATGGGAAAATTACCCAATAAGCCTCGCACTTTTTCAGTGAAACTTATTGGTGACTAGAAGCCCCTTATGAACGTTTTGTCTAAAACAGAAAAAAATGAACATAGGCTTTCTGATTTTTATGGTTATAGAAAGGAAAGAATTATGTTGTAATTATCGAGTAAGAGGTAAATGTATTAATTGAACTTGTAACTGCTTTAAAAAAGATCGGAAGTCATTTATCTTTTTTTTCTTTTCTATTTTTCTTTTAACTTTTCCCCCCTTTCTTGCAATTTTAGCTTTCTGTTTGATTTCTTTCTTTTTCTTATACTTTTTATATAAGCTTGTTTTAGTTTTTTTCTTCCTTCATAGAGATATAAAGGGACTTGTTGCCAAATCAGCTTTGCACATAATACAGTAATATAAAGCTAGTCCACTTGATGCTGTTAGGTTGCCCTAAGGAGTACATGCAATCTAGCTGGATTCACACTGCAAAATGAGCCAGAAAGGGACCATATTTTAACCCAGCTTCTTAACTGAAGCCTATGCATATAGTTAATTTATGGTTCCTCTAGAACAGTGGTTCTCAACCTGTGGGCCGTGACCCCTTTGGGGGTCGAACGACCCTTTCACAGGGGTCGCCTAAGACCATCGGAAAACACATATTTTCAATGGTTTTGGGAATAATTTTATGGTTGGGGATCACCCCAACATGAACTGTATTAAAGGGTCGCGGCATTAGGAAGGTTGAGAACCACTGCTCTAGAAAGACATAAAAAAAGGCTGAGTGAATCATAGTTGAGGGGTAATTAAGACTAAGCATATGGTTCAAATACTGTCTGTTTCTTTTTTCTGAATTACAGATGTATTTTACCTGAATTCTTGTATAGCCAGAGTCCCAGACTGTTAAAAGTTGGGCAGCTGAGTTATCCCACACCATACTGGCTTCTGAAACTGATTCAGCTACAAATCAGATGTTCAATGCCTTTTCTTGTCTATATATATGCTTGACAATTGTTGAGATTATTTAGAAAGTCTTCAAATTGTCAGTGCTTCAAATCTCCTAACTGCCTTTTTGCTGTTTCCATATAAATTCCAAAATTAGATATGATTTATTTAGAAAGTTGCTTTGATATACCACATTGCAACAGCCAGATTGTAAAAAAAAATTGCATGGAATTTAACACTATGCTAAATTAAAAGCTAGAAACATGCAATTTAAAGTATACTTTTTATATTTGTTAATTGCATTATATTATTTTCATTCTTTATTTTACAATGTATGTATTGTAAATAACTTTGTCACCTACCTAGAGCACTTAATTTATTATATATATTAGAAACTAAATAAAGTAACTAAGATACATTATTATGTGCAAATTGGACTGTGCTGCTGTGAAATCAGCGATTTTAAGTACCCCTAAATCTGCTAAGGATTGTAGCCAGAAAATACAAGTAAGTTTCTCTTCCGTTTTTGAATTTAAGCTTCTGCATGGATAATGTACAAAGAAGGAACTCATGCAAGACCCTTTGAGGGGCTTTTTGAACTGTTCTGATGTAACAGTTTCATTTTCCCCAGAGCTAAAAGCAAAGGAAGTAGAGTCCTATGGAAACATGAACTCTTTCTAAATTCTGGAATAGATTAAATAATCAGTCTGTGATGATTTGGAAAACAATACATTGTTTGGCAGGAACCACCATTGATTTGTTAAGAATAAATCATGAGAGAGCCAGTTTGGTGTAGTGATTAAGGTATCAGGCTAGAAACTGGGAAACCATGAGTTATAGTTCAGCCTTGGGCATGAAGTCAGTTGGGTGACCTTGGGCCAGTTACTTTCTCTCAGCCCTTAGGAAGGAGGCAATGGCAAACTATTTCTGAAAAACCTTGCCAAGAAAACTGTAGGGTCTTGTCCAGGCAGTTTCCAATCATTTGGACATGATTAAACAGGAAAAAAAAAAATCTGATCTCTTCTTTTGATAGAACAGTTTAGCTGACAGTGATAATGCAGTGGAGGGCACTTTGACTTCAGCAAAGCTTTTGACAAATTTCCCCTGAAATTCTGGTAAAGAAGATAACTGAATATGAGCTGAATTGTATTCCCATTCAATAGATATAGAACTGGTTGAACAATCATACCCAAAGAATAATGGCTTCATGTCAAGTTGGTCAGAGCTATCAAATTGCATTCTGTAGGAATCTGCTTTAGGTCTTATACAGCAGGGGTCCCAAACCCCCAGATTGTGGAGTGGTAGTGATCTGTGGCCTGTTGGGAACTAGGCTGCGCAAGCGGCAGGTGAGTGCACAAAGCTTCATTTGCACATGCAGGGGATCTAGATTGCACAGGAAACCATCCTCTTCTCCCTGATGCTGACACCACCGATGTTGCCAGAACAGTTCATGGAGCTAAAAAGGTTGGGGACCACTGCTGTACAGTTCGATATATTTATGTTGATGAGGGATTAGAAAATATTATCAGAGCTGTAGATAACCCAAAGTTAGGAGACATAGAAAATGTCTGAGAGAACAGTATCAAGATTCAGAAAAATTTTGGAAAAAAATGTTTTTTCCAAAATGAGATTATTAGCAGATATGTCTAACTATATTTCTAAATTAATATATTTGGATTTCTCTGACAGATAAATTCACAAAAGTCTCCAAGAACAGTTATATTGCATTTAGATCCATTTGTACTAATATTTGCAAAATTAAAACATGTATAGTTCTGTAAGGATATTTGCAAGAGAGATCTAAAGGCCTTGGGAATGGACATTAATGACTGGGAAACCTTGACCTCTGATCGTTCAGCTTGGAGGCTAAAGACGCAGCTTGGCCTTCTCCAATTTGAAGAGACACTTGTTTGGCAGGCTGAGGCAAAGAGGCAGTCCTGGAACAGCTAAATCTGGGGGCTGGGCAGGGGACAAAATATATCTGCCCTCAGTGTGGAAGGGATGGCCACTCTCGAATTGGCCTTTTTAGTCACACCAGATGCTGCTTTAGGACCTCTTTCCAGAGCACAATACCATAGTTTTTTGAGACTGAAGGTTGCCAATGATACTTCTGTAAAATGGTTAAGGCTTAGCATTGGAAATTCCAGTCCCAATTAGGTTTAAATAAAGACCATCTGTTCTGCTGATAGTGATGGGATTCAAATAATTCAACAACCAGTTCTCTGCCCTAATGACTGGCTGGGTGGTCATGTGACTAGGTGGGCGTGGTCACTCACATTGAGGGGCGCCTGGCCTCTCCTTGCCCCTCCCTTCCCAGCCACTCCTCACTTGGCCCAGTCTCTCCTTGCTGGGTGACTCACCTCGCCTCACCTTTGAAATAAGGGCAACACGGAAGGCTTCCATCCTAGGAAATAAGCCCAATCAATGCCTCTCTCTCCACCAAAACAGGATGGCCCATCTTCACGTCTTTTCAAGAACATCCTCTCTTCCAAACGATTCTGTGTATAAAATAAGCAATGTACACTGAACTGATTGGGAGAAGGAGGGGCAGAATTTGAGCTACCTGAGCAGGCATGAGCTATCAGTTTGGCGCAACTGCGCACTGTATAAGAAGTGCCCTGATCCGAGTGTGGGAGTGCCCGGAGACTGATCGGAATTCATGATCTCATAGGGTAAAAGCAACCAAGCAGCTGCATCCAGGCACTTTGCTACCGTTCGGGCTCTTCCCCCTCGACTTTAATTAGGGCTGAGGATGGCGAGAGTCGCAACTGGACTCCTGGCAGCAATGCTCCCTTCACTCGAACAAATAGAACCCTTGCTTCCACCGGCAGCCTCTTGTAAGAGAAAGGCCAGGACCGCAGCCTAGAAAACCTAGGAGGCTGCCCCACCTGCCACTCTTCAGGAAAGACGCCTCCAACGTTTTCTAGGCTTTGGCCCCAGCCTTTCTCTTATGAGAGGCTGCTGGTGGAAGCAAGGAGGAAGATATACAGGCTCTGTTTGTCTGAGCAGAGGGGGTGTTGCTCCTGGGAGTCTGGTTGTGACTCTCACTATCCTCAACCTTAATTAAGGCCAAGGGGGAAGAACCCAAAAGGTGGCAAAGTGCCTGGAGATGATGCAGCTGCTCGGTTGCTTTTACTCATGAATCCCGATTGGTCGCTGGGCACTCCCACACTCCGGTCAGGGCGCTGCTTGTACAGTGCTCAGTTGTGCCGAACTGATCACTCACACCCGCTCAGGTAGCTCAAATCCTCCTCCCCCTCCGGATCAGTTTGATATGCATTGCTCATCTTATACACAGGATTGTTTGGAAGAGAGGCTTCACTTGAAAAAAATGTGAAGGTGGGCCATCCTGTTTTGGTGGAGAGAGAGGCGTTGATTGGGCTTATTTCCTAGGGCGGAAGCCTTCCGTGTTGTGCTTATTTCAAAGGCCAGGCGAGGCAAAGAGTGGCTGGGAGGGGCGAGGCATGCTATTCAGACGGTTTGCTGAACTACACAAAAAATTAGCTACCGGTTCTACTGAATTGGTGCGAACTGGCTGAATCACACCACTGGCTGATAGTTTCCTGAATGCTACTGAATGCCCATTGATTGGAACATTACTCTTGTTGAACTAGCTGTAGGAGCTAAAGGATGCATAAAATAAATATAGTTTCTGGCTAGGGTGATCAATACTTTAGAGGTGAAAAAGAAGATTCAAAAAAGATCTAAACTGACTTTAGTAGTGGGCTAAAATGAATAGGATGGAATATAATAGGAAAAAGTGTAAAATTCTATATCTAAGTAGGAAAAATAAAAGGCACAAAAGATTTAGCAATAGTATATATGAAAAGGTTTTTGTCAACTACAGTTAAATTTGATCCAGCACTGTGTGCAGCTGCTAAAAAGGCAAATGCTATCTTAGAGTCAGGATGGATTTGATTTAAATCAAGTCGATTTAAATCACAATTTAAATCATGATTAAAATCACTAGTAAAAAAGCTTGATTTAAATCAACTCAATTTAAATCATAATTTTTAAAGAGCAACTGTCATCTCTGTCCCGCAGCAGCTTCTCCTCTGACCTGCTGTTGACTTGCTGACAGTCACTTTAATGGGACGGCTGGCAATGCAGTAGTGACACAACAAGGTGAAGGATGTGGCAGGCAGCAGGTGAGTGGATGCCCGCTAGCAGGTGCTGCCATGATGGATCTGAAATGAGAGGTGCTCTTTAATATTATATTTATAAGCTGCTTAGAAGGTTTCACTTTCATTTTTACTGCTTCCCCTTCCTCCTCACACTTAGAGCCTGGTGGTATAGATGCATTTCTGTTTAAACAATCATACAGTTTGTAGTTTACACAGATTGCAAAACAATGGGATAAAGGAATATTCCTGAACTTTGTTTTATGATTTATCTCATGGTTACTGTGAAATTGTGTGAATGCATCAATGCAGTGCATATTATCTCAGCTTGCAGAGCTTGGATTCATTGAATGAGTTTACCAAAAATGTAAATATTGCAGAATATACAGCTTCATGCTACATAACTAAGCTCCATTTTATGCTGACTAAATTAAATTATTAATGTATCTTAAATAGAAACTATCTTTAAATAGATTTTTACTCCAAAAGCATTTTATTAAAATAAATTTGATTTAAAAAATCCGATTTAAATTTAAAAAATGAAAAAAAATTAAAAAATTAAAAATCAATTTTTATCCACCCTGCTTGGAGTGGATTAACAGACACATTGAATTCATCTTAATATACTTGATCTAACAATTATCTCAACCTTATAGAAGAATTCACCTATTTGGTAGGCAAGTAGGGTTCAAATTTATTATATCACATAGATCTTTTTAGAATTATCACATTGTAACCTAGCCTAGAATATTTTCTATGCTATAAAACTGATACCTTGTATCAGTTGTATGTATTTCAGGGGTGAAATCTACTTATCTTCCTTACCGGTTCGGAAGCGCACATGCCATGCACGCGTGCTTTGCTCACTTTGCTGGCGCACACATCACATGCACACACACACCTGCGCATGTTCAAAACCTGTGCATGCGCAGAAGGTAAAAAAACATTACTTCCTGATTAAAACCAGGAAGTAATGACACCCAGGCGGCGATCGCTACCGGATCGCCGAACCACAGGGAAAAATCGCTACCGGATCGGGCAATCAGGTCTGATCCGGGAGCATTCACCCCTGATGTATTTGAGTATAATAATAGCACCAGTGCTCCCTGCCTCTATTAGTGTATATTTGTTGAATAAGCAGAGAATGGATACCATTACTACTTAGAGGAAGGGCTGTAGATTTAATGAAAGTCATTTTCAGGCTATATCTTGTAGCTAAAATGGAGGTGCCCCCATGTGGGGATAGAGCACCTCAATGTTGCAGCCACTGACAGAAACAAAACAGTGTAAAGAAAGTGGAATAGCAGAAGCAACCATATGGTCAATCTAGTGGCTTAATTACTTCTTTGGACATCAATTCTTCCCTAATTTGCTGCAACTGAAGAGACTATTGTTTTATTTGGAAGGTAGTTAGACAAAATGTTAACCTGTGATGTTGAAACAATCTAATAATGTGGAAACTATCAATAGCAAAAATAGTTAAATTAAATTTGACTCAACCAAATTACTTTTAGCTATTTTTATGTTTGCCAGATTCTCTTTGAATTATAATCCTTCTCAGATTGCAGCTTTTACCTTTTTAGTCTGAGTATTGTCATTAGATTTGATGTCAGATTTGTCCTAACTCGGTCATTAGGAAGAAAGAGCCTTCAACTGCATTCATAGTGAAATGTATACATTATCAGAGCCAAGCAGTTACAAGTTAGAAAAAAAGCCAGATCTGAGGTTTGCATGTGAAAACTGCCTACTTACTTTCCCCTTTCCCAGGTCCTTCCCCCCACCCCCATTATCTTCCTGGTGTCCAACTGGATTCAAACAAATTGTTTTGATAACAGTTCTAATGCTTGGTAGGCTCGGCGATAGTTCACATTCCATTCCCAGGCTTGTGGCCTTGGGGTCGGACGGCCAATGTCTCTGACAGGCACTCAGAATAGTTTCAATTTCTGGTCTTCCCCTCCCATCTGTTGGCTCCCTTCTGTCCCCAGGGTTCATGGCAGTCTGGCATCACTGAAGAAGCAATGTGGCAAAGTAGGATGGTAGCACTGACATTCAACCCCCTTTAAAATGAAAGACTAATCCTAGGAGGGAGAAAGAGAAAATAAATGAGAGGTTAATGGATTATTTCAGTGGGGTTTATTGGGGTATTTGCCATGGAATTTTTGAAGGAGACGTAGGGCTTGCACATGTTGTGGATTGACCCACTCAGTTTCAGGGGGGGGAAGTCCTTCCATAGGATTAAGTATTGGAGTTTGCCCTATGAAGGTGGGAGTCAAGAATGTCTTTGATCTCAAAGTGCTGTTTTCCTTTAATGAGGTTTGGTGTTGGAGGTGGGTTCACTGCAGGATGCAAAGGAGATGTGGCTGCCGACTTTAATAGGCTGCAGTGGAAAACAGGATGGATGTACCTGAGGGTTTTTGACAGTATTAATTGAACTGTGACTGGGTTAATAACTCAGGAAATGGGAAATGGGCCAATATACTTTGGGCCCTATTTTTTAAACTGCTGCCTTAACTGCAACAATTTGGTGGAGATGTAGACTTCCTTTTCCACTTAAAAGTCCTTTTGCTGAGAGCATTTTTCACCTGCAGATTTTTTGTAGTTTTTTCTGTGTCTTCTTGCACCTTGTGCACACCAGCACAGTTGATTTGGAGAGATTTAATTCATTCTGCCAGTAAGGTGGTTTAGGGGTTCAGCTAAGATAGTTCTGGTACAGCCACAAAAACATGGCTGGTTGCCACTCAGAATGATGTAAATCTGGTACTGCTATGAACTGTGTTGTTGTATGCAACTTCTGCAAATGGGAGGAGGTTAGACCAGTTGTCTTGGTGGTAATTAACACCTAAAGTACAGCTCCAGCAGGCCATTTGTACATTCACAGGTTCCATTCATTTGGGGGTGATGCGAGGAGCCTGTAGATGTGCTGCATAAAGAGTTTTGCTAGAGTACATGCAGAGGGTATTTTGGAGCAAGCCACAAAGTGTACTTGTTTAGAGAAGAGTTCAGTAACAACCCACATCAACATGTTCCCAGAGCTTTCTGGCAGCTCAACGATAAAATCCATGGACATTTCCTTCCAGGGTGCCATGCGCTTGCAGGGTGGCCTTTTGCCGCTGCACACAATAGGCACCCACCAACACATCGCCCTATGTCCTTTATGTAGGGCCACCAGAACTGTTTTTATTAAATGGAGATGTTTGAGAAACCCGAAGTGTCCCTCAGGTTCTGAGTCTTGGCTTTGCTGTAGGAAGGGTAGGTGTTGGCTTTTGGGCATGTAGAGTCAATTTCCCGTTCAAGCAAGCAGTGGTGGGTTTCAAAAAATTTCGCTACGTGGTTCGGTGGGCGTGGCTAGGTGAGGGGCATGTGACTGAGTGGGTGTGGCCAACTTGACATCACTCATGCCCATGCCTACTCAGTCACATGGCCCTCCCTGCCTTGCCACGCCCACAGGAAAAGGTAGGAAAATGTTTGGAATTTCCACCTATCAACCCCGCCCTCCCTTTGCCAGTTGCCCCCATTTCCCCTCCTTTAGTGGCTCCGGCCCTAGCCCCGCTTCCTCCCCCCCTCTTTGTTCTGGCTCCTTACCTTCCGTGGCAGCTAGTCCAAAGTCTGGAAGGCAAGCTGACTGGAGTTTTTGGCAGTCTCCATCCAGGCAGCCACTGCTGCTGGAAAGTGGCTGGCAAAGAAGCCTCCCAGCCGCCGCTTCTTTGAGAGCTGCTTTGTGGCTGTGGTAATTGGCTGCAGGCAGCCGAAAAGTACCGGAGGTCGTGGAAAAAGCTGTTGCCATTGCTGCCATGTTCTTCACACATCCCATTGGACTTGCAAGGCAATGGGATGCATGTGCGCATGCGTGAAGAACATGGCAGCAACGAACATGGCGGGTGGGGGATCTGTTTGGGGGCGTGGCCATCTGGCCATCGCTACCGGTTTGGTGACTTTGGCCAAATTTCTGCCAACGGTTCGCATGAACCGGTGCAAACTTGCTGAATACCACCTCTGCAAGCGAGATCATTGTGTAGAGTGCAGTACAATTGGTGGTGGATAAACCAATCATTCCTGGTTAAGGATGTTTTCAGTGCTTGTACAAGATCGCCGGCCACTTGGGGCATCACCTTGGTCTGTGCTCTTGTGGCCAGGGCTGCCAGCTGGATGGAAGGAATGACTGAGTTAACAGCATTCTCTTTAATGCTGTTGTACTATGGCAGCCTAGAGAGGGAATCCGCCAAAAAATTCTTTCTCCCGGTTAAATAACATAGGGTGAATTGAAATGGTTAAAATATTGCACCTACCATACTTGTTTTTGAGATAGCTTTCAGGGTGTTTTTAACACCTCTAGGTTCTTTTGGTATGTGTACACTTTGAAAAGAGTCTTGCCACCTTCCAAAAAGTGCTTCCAGGTGAGAAGTGTCCCTTACACTGCATAGGTTTCCTTTTTCCAGACTGCCCACCTGAGAGCTTTGGGAGATGTAGGCACAGGGTTGCAGGATTTCTTCTTGTATTTTTCTGAAGGAGAACAGCCCCCCACTGCTACATTACTGGTGTCAGTCTGGATGACAAAAGACAGATTAGGATTCAGGTGCTTAAGGATGGGTTTGGCAATGAACAAGCATTTAAGCTTCTTGAAGGCTGCTTGGAATTCCATAGACCGCTTAAGTGGTTTCACTCAGTTTAGATTTCCCCTCCCTGCTTGTTTTCAGAGGATTGGTGATCAGAAGGGCTATTTGGGTGAAGGATGGGATATATTGCCAGTTAAAGTTAGCAAAGCCAAGGAAACTCTGCATTTCCTTCCAGGTGCATGGGGGGGGGTGTTCCCATTCTAGTATGGCTTTTACTTTCTCAGGGTCCATTTTTACTCCTTCGTGTGAAATCCAGTCACCTAGTCTATTTTAGTTTTATGGAATTTGCACTTGAGAGCTTCATATACAGCTACACATTATAGAGTTTTTACAGTATTGCTCTGATAGCTACAATATTGCTCTGATAGTCTCTGTATAAATCAAAATGTCATCTAAGTCGATTAGGACCCCTATTATTACATGAAGGTAGATATGATATAGTTGGAATAACAGAAACTTGGTGGAATGTAACCCATGACTGGAACATACTGATAGAAGGATACAAATTCTTCAAAAAACCCAGACCCTATAAAAGAGGAGGTGGAATTTTGCTACAGAAATGCATGAAACCAAAGACGAAAACCTCTTAGAGCGTATGGGTCAATATAAAAGAAAAAAAGAATGACATGGCCATAGGTGTATACTATAGGCCACCCAATCGAACAAAAAAAATAGATGTCCTTTTTGCTAACCAACTAACAAATATTTGTAGGAAACACACCACAATAGTTATGGGGGTCTTCAATTACCCTGACATTAATTGGAAGACTAATTCTGCACTAAGTGAGAAATCAAATAAGTTCCTAACCAACCTAGCTGACAACTTTGTTGTCCAAAAGGTAGAGGAGGAAATTAGAGGGACAGCCATACTGGACTTAATTCTTACAAACAGAGAAGAAATGATAGAGGGAGTTGAAACTGAAGGAAACTTGGGTGAGAGTGACCATGTCATACTAGAATTCAGCATAACGCAAACACAAGCAAAAGAACATAATGATACCAGAGCCTTAGATTTTAAAAGAGCTGATTTTAATGAACTCAGAGAGAACTTGAGAAAGATTCCTTGGATGAAAATCCTAAAGGGGAAAACAACTCAAGAATTTGGGGAACTCTGAAAAATATGATCATAAAAGCCCAGACCAACACAATACCACTGAGAAACAAAGATCTCTCTGAAAATTGAAAGACAAAAAGGACAAGTACAAAAAATGAAAAGAGGGACACACAACTAAGGCAGAATATCAGCAAATAGCCAGAATCTGCAAAGATGAAATCAAGAAAGCAAAGGCTCAGAATGAGCAAAAAATTTCAGCAAAAGTCAAAGATAGTAAAAAAAAAATTCTTCCAACATATAAATAACAAGAAAAAAAATCAAGGAAACAGTTGGTCCACTAAAGAGAGAAGACAACAAGGAACTAACAGGCAACAGAGAGAAAGCAGAGCTACTTAACTCATTCTTTGTATCGGTCTTCACGCAAAAAGAAACTATAGCCCAAAACAACTGTAAAAGACAGACTAGAAACAAAAGTTAAAATAAGCAAAAAAATAGTAAGAGAATACTTGTCTGATCTTGATGAATACAAATCACCAGGACCAGATGGATTACATCCCAGAGTTCTAAAGGAGCTGGCAGATGACTAGAAAAGAGCTGATATGGCTTTCATCTTCAAAAAAGGAAAAAAAACAGACCCAGGAAACTACAGACCAATCAGCGTAACATTAATACCCAGGAAGATATTGGAAAAGATAATTTAAAAAAAAAAAAAACAGATCTAGCAACAACTAGAAACAAGCATGGATTTGTTAAAAACAGATCATGCCAAACCAATCTTATTTCACTCTTCAACATAGTGACTAAATTAGTAGACCAATGAAATATTGTGGACATAATATACTTAGACTTGAGCAAGGCATTCGACAGAGTAGACCACAACCTACTTCTTGATAAATTAGAAAAAAGTGGGATAGATAGCATCACCACCAGATGGATTAGTAACTGGCTGACAAACTGTACTCAACAAGTAGTCCTTAATGGTACTACATCTACATGGAGGGAAGTAAGCAGTGGGGTATCACAAGGTTCCATCTTAGGCCCAGTACTCTTCATAAACGACGTAGAAAGGGAACTTACTAAATTTGCAGATGATACTAAGCTGGCAGGAATAGCTAACACCCTAGAACAGATGTCAGCAACCTGCGGCTCCAGAACCACATGCAGCTCTTTTGTCCCCTGCTGTGTCTCCCTGTCGGCTGAACCTATCACTGGCTGGCCTTGCCCCTCGCCCTCCCCTGCCCTCCCAGTCACTCCTCACCTGCCCTGAGAAGGTAAGGGTGATGGCCGGGGATAGAGACTCACTCCATATTCCAGAGCGGGAACGAAGCCCCCCTGTACTTGCCCCATCTCGTGGGTGCTTCCTCTGACCATTGTTAGTCCTGTGCGCACCTTGGTCACTCGGAGATGCGCGACTTGCTCTCCGCCCCAAGACACTGGCCTGGCCCAGCTGTGGCCAACGCCGCTGCTTTCACCACCTCCATAGCCTACCCACTGCTATCGCAGCAGAGTTAAATTTAGTGTGCTTCACAATGGCGTTCCATCCTCCTCCTGGAGCCCATTACAACGCGGAGCATTGGCTACAGCTAGGCCGGGCCAGTATCTCAGGGTGGAGAGCTCTTCAGGGCAGGTGAGGAATGACTGGTAGGGGAGTCGAGGGGTGGAGCCATCCAGTGGTGAATTCAGCCGACAGGTAGCTACAGCAGGGGGATGAAAGAGCTTCATTTATCTGGAAACCTGAAATGACTCTTGATTTAAATTATATGGTAAAAAGCACCCAAAGAAGAACAACATCAGCAAAAGAAACCCCCAACCCTCGCCTATTTTTGGAAATGGTTCAAGAAGGAAGACAAACACACACACATACACACACACACACAGCAGAGACAGAGACAGAGACAGAGATGAGAGAGACAGAGACAGAGAGGGAGAAAGAGAGAGAGACAGAGAGATGAGGGAGAGATATATGAGAGAGATATGAGAGAGAGAGAGAGAGAAACAGATGAGAGAGAGATGAGTGAGACAGAGAGAGAGATAGGGAGAGAGATAGATGAGAGAGAGATGAGAGACAGAGAGAGATGAGAGAGACAGAGAAAGGGAGAAAGAGATACCTGTTTCCCCACAGAAAAGAAAACACCGGAGCCACAAAACCTGGGTAGGCATGGCTGGGGGGAGGGTTCATGTGACTGGGAGTGAGTGATGTCAAGTTGGCCACACCCACCCAGGTTTTGTGGCTCCCGGTGTTTTCTTTTCTGTGGGAAATGGCTCCAAATGGCTCTTTGAGTGTTTAAGGTTGCAGACCACTGCCCTAGCAGATAGGTTCAAGATCAAGATGGATCTTAACAGACTTGAACACTGGGCCCTATCTAACAAAATTAAATTCAATGTAGAGAAAAGTAAAGTCTTACACGTAGGCAAGAAAAACCAAAAGTACACATATAAGCTGGGTAAAAGCAGGCTTAATAGCAGTAACTGTGAGAGGGATCTTGGAGTCTTCGTAGACAACCAGCTAAATATGAACCAGCAGTGTGTGGCGGCAGCCAAAAAAGTCAATGCAATCCTAAATTGCATTAACAGCAGGATACAATCAAGATCAAGTGAGGTACTAATACCACTCTATAAAGCCTTAGGAAGACCACACCTAGTATACTGCATCCAGTTTTGGTCACCACACTATAAAAAACATGAGACTCTAGAAAAAGTGCAGAGAAGAGCAACCAGGATGATTAAGGGACTGGAGACTAAAAGATACTGTATGAAGAACGGTTACAGGAACTAGGCATGGCTAGTCTAGTGAAGAGAAGGACCAGGGGAGACATGATAGCAGTGTTCCAATATTTGAGGGGCTGCCACAGAGAGGAAGGGGGTCAATCTATTTTCCAAGGCATCCGAAGGCCAGACAAGGAATAATGGATGGAAACTGATCAAGGAGAGATTCAACCTAGAAATAAGAAGAAATTATCTGACAGTGAGAGCAATCAACCAATGGAACAGAACTTGCCTTCGGAAGTTATGGGAGCTTCATCCCTGGAGGCTTTTAAGAAGAGATTGGACTGTCATTTGTCAGAAATGGTATAGGGTCTCCTGCTTGGGCAGGAGGTTAGACTACATGACCTACAAGGTCCCTGCCAACTCTGTTAATCTGTAATCTGTATAAGTGTTCATCCAAAACCTTGTTAATCAATTGCATCAATATGTCAGGAGCTCCCTGCAGCCCAAACTGGAGGACTTGGAATTGGAAACATGCTGGGGGGAAATTAAATGTGGTTTTCCATTCATCCCCTTCTTTGATGCACAACTGGTAATAGGCTTTTCTCAAGTCCAGCTTGGTAAAAAAAGTCCCCTTTGCTAGATGGGCTAACATGTGCTTCATTAGAAGTAGGGATATACATTTTCTACCCAGATCGCATTGAGCCCATGATAGTCCATGCATAGATGAAGTCTTTCTTTTCCCAGAATAGCATGGGAGCCACCATGTGCGACTTTGTGGGTTGAGTAAAACCCCTGGCTAAGTTCTTAAGTATGATTACCCTCAGTTCCTCAGGTCTCTCGATGTCATAGAGTAGAGCTTGGGTTTGGGTAATTTGGTCCCAGGTAGAATTTCAATGATGCAGTTTGGGGGCTAGTGGAGTAGAAGCACATCTGAATCCTGTTCACTGACTATTTCTTTCAAGTCCCAATACTTTCTTGGGATTAGCAAAGTGAGATTTCTCTCCATGCATGCTATTGCTGAGCTTTCCCCTTTCACTTTCCTAAAAGGGCTGCATGGTTGGCTCCTTACAGCCCTTTTTTAGCTCCCATGGATGCTGAGGCTCAGCAATCAGCTGCCCAATGACATTCTTTACCACACCAAAAGCATCTGGCACTGCAGCAGTGAGGGCTGGCGTTTTGTTTTCCTGGTTTTGAAGGTTGTCATTTTGTTTAGCGTGAATAATCATTGCTGTTTTTGGTTGGTATGTGCATGGTACTTGGCCAAGTCAATTTCCACCTTATCTGCCAGGACATACCAGCCTTGGGTGGTCCTTGGCATCCCTCTAGATAGACAGGAATAGAACAGTTTGTTGTCCAACCTCTCATGGAAGCACTTTATCAGCATGCCCTGAGGCCAATCTGCCAGTTTGCTGGCCAAGTTCCAGAACTCTTGAATGTAGGCTGTGACAGGTCTTCTTTCTTGCTTGAGGATTTTGGCCTGGTTCATACCTTCTGGTCAGCAAGTGGTTCTTCCAACCGCTTCCTTAAGGCAGCCATAAATCTATTGAACTGGCACAGTTTCATGGTGTCATCATCATGGAGGGCCACCAGCCACTATGTGGCTTCCTCCTCAAAGGCCATGGTGATGTACCACACTTTGGCCAGGTTGTGCAGTAGGTCTGCCCCATACTCTTCCATGTAAGTCCACAATTGGGTTAGGAGGAAGGCTAGCTATTTCGCATCTCCATTGAATTTCACTCCTAGCACCAATGGACTGCAGTCTCCTCTTCCCAGGAGAGTGGCTCGGGTTGGTGGTGGAGCTGGTCAGGCAACTGCTGGCTGGGCTGCTGCCCCCTGGGTCTGCTGTGGTGGTAGTGGATCTGGCCACCCCGGAAGGTCTTGAGTTCTCAGCTTGTCAAAGGGATCCCTCAGAAAATCAGTTGCATGCTCAAGCACCATCGTGTGGAGATCGGGTTCATCCGGTATGGGCTCATATGCCTCTGTGGAGTGCCAGGCTTGGGATTGGCTCCCGTGGCTAAGAGTTACTCTGGGGGGAGGTTTATCCCAATCCTCCAATCTCCTAACTCTGATCGACCACCAGGCTTTCAGTCAGGAGCTTGCTTCTAGGGGGTATCTCTGCTTCTTCTAGCCTGGGGATACTCCTCACTGTCCCTCAGTTTCGAAGTGGCTGATCCCCCAGATCTCCATCTTCTCCTCCTCTCCTTTGTGGTCTGACATCTCTTGCACGATATCCGCAGTAGAGTTGATTCTCTGGGTAGATTGTTACTGCTCATTTGCTTAATGTTGGACTTGTCCCAACTCGTTCATTAGGAAGAAAGTGCCTTGGACTGCATTCATAGTGAAAGGTATACTTTACTAGAGCCAAGCGGTTACAAGTTAGGAAAAAGCTAGATCTGAGGTTTGCATATGAAAACTGCCTTACTTTTCCCTTTCCCAGGTCCTTCCCCCACAGTATGTCTCTGGTGTCCAATTGGATTCAAACAAATTGTTTTGGTAACAGTTCTGATGCTTGGCAGGCTCAGCGGTCCACATTCCATTCTCATGCTTGTGGCCTTGGGGTCTGCCAGCCGATGTCTCTGGCAGGCACACAGAATAGTTTCGGGGGTTTTTTTTGTTTTTGTTTTTAAATTTGATTTATATGCCACCCTTCTCCGGAGACTCAGGGCGGCTTACAATGCGTTAAGCAATAGCCTTCATACTTTCGTATATTTATACAAAGTCAGCTTATTGCCCCCACAACTGGGTCCTCATTTAACCTACCTTAGAAAGGATGGAAGGTTGAGTCAACCTTGAGCCTGGTGAGATTTGAACCTGCAGAAATTGCAGGCAGCTATGTTAATAACAGGGTGCATTAAACCACTGTACAACCAAGGTTTCTGGTCTTCCCCTTCCTATCTGTTGGCCCTCTCCCCCCAGGGTTCATGGCAGTCTTGTATCAGCAAAGTAATGATGGGGTGAAGCACGATGGCAGCACTGATATTCTATTCAATTAGTATAGCTTAAAATCCCATTTGTAAGATCAAATTTATTTTATTTTTCAACAGAACAACACTCTGATGCTTGCAATGTGCTGATTGTATATGGAAAAGATGCTGATGAATGGTGTCAGTATCTTCAGAGTCTCTTGCACTCATGCCAAGAAATTCAGAGCTCTAAAGTGGAGAGTAGACCTTCTATTTCCATGGAGGAACAGATTCTCTTCAAGAACAGCAAGTGTATAATTATTCTACTGTCATCTGAATTGGTACAGAGCTTCTGTATTCCTGCTGTACTTCAGAGTCTGCAAAATGTTCTACAACCTCCATCAAAAGTGGTGAAATTTTTCTGTGGTGTTTCAGCATGTGAGAATTACAATGAGTTTTTCAAAGACTGGTCTCAATGGAAAGAGCTTACCTATGATGATGAACCAGAGACCTATGTTGATGCAGTCATAAAAGTTATTTCAGAAGCAGGTAAGGTACTATCTTTGTTTTTAAATGTCTCCACTCCCTATTCTGGGTATGGCTTTACTCTGCATTGTATAGTATCATTTATATTTCTTCTGTGAGCTGCCCAGAATCTAATAGAGTTAGATGGTATCTAAATCAAATCAAATCAAATCAAATTAAATCAAATATTAAATAAATTTAGTTAATTAGTTAATTAACTGGTTAATTTGAGACTTTTGCCAGACTTTCATCATGCATTGTTTTCTAAACCTTCCTTGAAAAAAAGGCTTGCACTTTTTCGTATTCAAAATATTTAACTTGCCATGCAATTATAAAATCAAATACTGATGCTTTTTTCCTTGTTTCATGTTATAAATCTGAGAGATAAAGGTAGTCCTAAAATTGCAACCACAATTGAGCCCAAAATTTCTGTTGCTAAGTGAAACATTTGTTAAGTGAGTTGACCCATTTTACGACTTTTCTTTTCACAGTTGTTAAGTGAATCATTGCATTTGTTAAGTTAATAACGTGGTGCAATGCATTCCCCATTGACTTTGCTCATCAGGAGACCACAAAAAGGAATCACATGACCCCGAGACACTGCAACTGTCATAAATATGAATCAGTTGACAAGCATCAGAATTTTGATCATGTGACCATGGAGATGCTGCAATGGTCATAAGTGTGAAAAACGATCATAAGTCCCTTTTTTCAGTGCTGTCACTAGATGAACTGTTGTAAGTTGAGGACTACTTGTAGTTTGGTGTAGTGGTAAAGATATCAGGCTAGAAATCAGGAAACCTGAGTTCTAGTCCCACCTTAAACATAAAGCCAAGGTGATCTCTTTTTCAAGCCCTAAGAAGCAGGCAATTGCAAACCACTTCTGAAAATATTTGCCAAGAAATCTGAAGGGATATGTCCAGGCATTATGCAAGAATTGAATGGACATGATTGAATGGAAGAAATTTTTTTCATAAATATATTTGATTGCAGAGGAGAAAAATTACAAGTGACGGGCCAATGTCAGTGGATAATTTATTACAGGAGTGGCCAGATGCATCACACGCAGGCTATACCCACCTCGGCTCCGCAAAGGCCAAAAATGTTGTGATACATCATGTGACATCATGTGATGAGATCGAGTTTGACACCCATGATTTAATAGCATGAAACTTTGTTAAATTAGATGCTTCATCAGGGCTATCAATATTATATGTCTACAAAATTACGTAAGTACAGAGTTCCAGAAGGACAACCATCACTGCAGCCCTCCACTGATCTGGGCTTTATGACAGAGTGGCTAGACAGAAGCCTCTCCTCAAAGCAAAACTATGAAAGCCCTCTTGGAAGTTGAAAAAAAGCATCTGAAGGACTGTGAGGAACAAGATTCTCTGGTCTGATGAAACCAAGATTGAACTGTTTGGCCTCCATTCTAAATTTTATCTCCGGAGGAAACCAGGCACCGCTCATCATCTGCCCAATATTATCCCAACATGGTGGTGGCTGTTTTTCAGCAGCAAAGACTAGGAGATTTTTTAAAAATAAATTTACAGATAAATAAATATCTAAACTTCATATATATATACATATACGTACATATATATATACCAGGGGTGAAATGCTCCCGGTTCGGACCAGCTCGGGTGAGTACGTAGCAGAGATTGAGGCTAGTTCGCTGAATCAGGACCAATGGCTGATTGGCCACGCCCCCGAACCGATCCATGGCCCGCAGTCCTGCCATGCTTGGCTGCCTTCCCTGCTGCCTTCCTGGCGTCCCGGTGGCCAGCTTGTGAAGGCAGGCAAGCAGAAGTCCACGTGGAAGACAGGCAAGCATGGCAGGGCTGCGGGGAAGGAGCTAGCAGCTTACTGCCCCCCCCCACTCAAGCAGTGGCTTCCCTGCTCAGCCCTGACAAGCTATGCATCTATAGCAATGGGGTTGTTTTGTTTGCCACGGTGGTGCTTCGGGAGTGCAGGTGGACATATTCATTATAGTTGTCAGCTGCAGATGTCCGCCTGTCCTCCCGAAGTACCACCTCGGTGAACAAAACAACCCCATTGCGCTGCGCCTCCTTCTGCAGCCAAGCGCCCAGCCGTCTGTACCCTTTCCTCAAATGGGCTGTGCATGGGGCACTTGGAGAGCGAGCGAGCAAGAGAGCTCTCCAACCTCTGTTTGTGTGTGGGTGTGTGGGAGGGAGGGAGCGATCTGAAGCCGAGGCACCCAAACTTCTGGCAGCGGCGGGGCAGCTTCTGAGCAGCCAGCTCCACCTGATCTACTCCCTGAGTCTCACCGTTCTCCTGCCCCCACCCCCAGCTCAAGCAGTGGCAGGCTCTGCAGGACAACAGGACATTTTTCCCACAGCATGGCATACACTTGCTACCTCTGCTTGTCTGCTTGCAAGCGATGATCTTCTCTGCTTCTCTCGGGATGCTGGTATGGGCACCATGGATGCATAGCTTGTTGGGGCTGAGCAGGGAAGCCACTGCTTGAGCTGGGGGGTGGGCAGGAGAACGGCGAGACTCAGGGAGTAGGTCAGGTGGAGCTGCTGCTCAGAAGCTGCCCGCTCAGAAGCTGCCCCGCCACTGCCAGAAGTTTGGGTGCCTCGGCCTCAGATCGCTCCCTCCCTCCCTCCCTCCCTCCCTCCCTCCCACAAACACACAAACAAACAGAGGTTGGAAAGCTGTCTTACTCTCTCTTTTTCCAAGCGCCCCATGCATAGCAGAGTGACATGAATGATGTCAAACTGGCCATGCCCACCCAGTCACATGACCACCAAGCCACACCACACCAAGCCACGCCCACAGAACCGGTAGCAAAAAAATTTAGATTTCACCCCTGATATATAAAGTCAGGTCCAGAAATATTGGGACATCGACACAATTCTAACATCTTTGGCTCTATACACCACCACAATGGAGTTGGAATGAAACAAACACAATGTCAGGTTTCGGTGCTATCTTAAATAAGTTTCATTTTCAAGCGCAGAGTCTCTAATGAATCATTTTTATTTAAGAACATAAAAAGCCGACATTCCTGATTCTAATTGCAGCCAAACTGGCCCCTCCTTCCAACCCCCTCCTCTTCCGCTCTCCAACCCCAATGTCCCATTGGCCATCATGCAGATCCATCTCTACCTCCCGGCACATTCTTTTCACAGGAATGTAGCCCCCACCCTCGTCTCCCAGGAAACACTATCTGTACATACAAAACTAGGTAAAAGTTCATCTTGTTATGTCAGCGCTGGAAGAGAGCCTAATTTGGAACGCTGACATCCGGCCCCTCTCCCTTCACTTCTGCGACATCACCTATCCCATAGGGAAAACACAACAAGATTAGTCTCATCAGCCCCTCCCCGGCTGTGCACCCCCCCTCCCGGCTTTCCCGGGTGGTCTGCATGGAATTTTGCTATAAGGCGATCAGCTTGGATGTTTGCGCTCTTCACCCAGGAAGCCTCTGACATTGGGTAACCCTTCCATTTAATTAAGTACTGAAGGCGCCCCCTGTGCCATCTTGAATCAAGAATCCGCTGCGCCTCGTAGTGCGTTTGGCCCCCAACAACCAGGGGCCCAGGGGGTTCACGTGGAATTGGCCTTAAAGTAGACCCCACTACAGGTTTTAGAAGGCTACTGTGAAAAACGGGGTGAATTTTCCCCAAAAGCCGTGGCAACTGCAATTGCACTGTAACGGGGTTGATTATTTTTATTATAGGAAATGGTCCTATAAATTTTGGGCCCAATTTCCTGCTCGGGAGTCTAAGTCTCAAGTACTTGGTGGAGAGGTAAACTTTCTCTCCCAGCTGAAATGGTCTTTGGGGAGTTCGGTGCTTGTCTGCTTGGTCCTTATAAGATTGAGCCGCCTTTGCCAGCGCCCTCTTAACATTTTCCCAAGTTTGTCTCAACATTGCCATCCAGTCGGTCAAACTGACTGAGGAAGGGGGCTCCCTCGGGTATTCTGGCATGGGAACAAAATCCATGCCACTCACTATTTTGAACGGGGTTAGCCCCGTGCTGCTGTGGACAGCATTATTATATGCAACCTCCGCAAAAGATAGGAGGTCTGCCCAATTGGACTGCTGGTAGTCGACGTAGCATCTTAAATACTGTTCTATCATAGCGTTCAGTCTTTCTGCCCCCCCATTGGTGCTCGGGTGAAATGCTGAGCTGAGCCCTTGGGATGAACCTATGGATCGTAGAAACTCCCTCCAGAACTTTGCTGTGAACTGGACCCCTCTGTCGGAAATGATTCGCCTGGGGACTCCATGTAGGCGGTAAATGTGTTTCAGGAACAGTTTGGATAACTGACGGGCTGAAGGCAGTCCACTACAAGGAATGAAGTGTGCCTGTTTGGAGAATAAGTCTATTACAGTCCAGATCACTGTATTTCCACTGCTCCTCGGTAGGTCTACTATAAAGTCCATTGCAATCTCCTCCCATGGTCTTGTTGGCTCAACTACTGGTTGCAACAATCCAGGCGGGCACCCTGGCCTTGTCTTCATCGTGGCACAAATGGTGCAGCTTTTTACATAACTGTCTACTTTCTCATGTGTGGCCACCAGAACTGCCTTCGTACTAGGTGCAGAGTCTTTAGGAACCCGAAGTGTCCTGCTGGTTTAACGTCGTGGCTCCTCTTGAGAATCAGGATGCGTAAACTCTGTGGGACATAGAGCTTTGTCCCCCTCCATGCTAGTTCATCTCTTTTTGTCAAGAGATGTTGATTGTCCCGATACCAGGGGTCGGTCAGCGTTTCATTTTTTAATTTTGCAGTTAAGTCACTTGCAAGTTGGCCTTGCTGGTCACGTCGTTGCCGTCTGGTGATCACTTGGGCCGCAGCTTGGGTGGAGGGGATGATGGCATTCACTACCTGCTCCCGCTCACTGTTGTATTGGGGCATCCGGGAGAGGGCATCAGCCAGGAAATCTCTCCCTCCTGGGATGTGCTTAAGCTCGAAATTGAAACGATTGAAGTATTGTGCCCACCGCACTTGCCTGGGCGACAGTTTTCGTGGGGTTTTTAGAGCCTCTAGGTTTTTATGATCAGTCCAGACTTCAAATGGTTTCTGGCCTCCCTCTAGAAGGTGCCACCAGGTCAACAAGGCCCACCTTACTGCAAACGCTTCCTTCTCCCATGCCGCCCATCGCCTCTCCGTATCGGTGAGTTTGCGGGAGGTGTAGGCGCAGGGTTGTAGATCACCTTGGTTGTTCTTTTGGAGTAACACGGCTCCTACTGCCACATCACTTGCGTCTGCTTGGATGACAAAAGGCTGTTCCGGATCCGGGTGTTTTAAGACAGGTTCTTTCGCGAACAGTCCTTTTAGCATCTCAAATGCCTGTTGGCAGGTCAGGTCCCACTATAGGGGTTGTCCCGGGCGAGGTTTCATCGCTGGGCTTCCTGTCTTTAGGAGGTCCGTCAAAGGTTTGGCAATCTTCGCGAATGAGGGGATGAATTGTCTGTAGAAATTCACAAAGCCTAGAAAACTTTGCAGTTGTCTGCGGGTGCTAGGGGGCTGCCATTGTAGAACTGATTGGACCTTGGCTGGGTCCATCTCTATCCCCTCATTTGATACTCGGTAGCCCAGGTAGTCTAGCCGTGATTGGTGGAAATCGCATTTTGGCAGTTTGACATATAGGTTTGCCCGTAGCAGTTTTTTCAGTACTTGGCGGATGAGGGGTATGTGTTCGTCTATGGTCTCCGTGTAGATAAGAATATCATCCAGGTAGACGAGGACCCCTTTGTAAAGGTGTTCATGTAAGACTTCGTTTATTAACTGCATGAATACTGCCGGGGCTCCTTGCAATCCAAAAGGCATTACTTTAAACTGGAAACTACCCAGGGGGCAGTTGAATGCTGTTTTCCATTCATCTCCTGCCTTTATGCGTACTCTGTAATAAGCTTCTCGAAGGTCTAGTTTGGTGAAAACCTTCCCTTTAGCTAGGTGGGCTAACATGTCTTTCATGAGGGGGAGGGGGTACAAGTTGTGTACGCAAACAGCGTTGATACTTCGAAAGTCGACCACCAGTCTCATGGAGCCGTCCTTTTTCTCTTTAAACATGACCGGCGCCGCTACCCTTGGTTTCACTGGCTCAATAAATCCCCTTTGTAAGTTTTTGTCTATGTAGTCCCGCATTTCCTGCATTTCTCGGGGCGTCATGGCATACATTTTAGGTTTGGGTAGTTTTGCTCCTGGGATAATCTTGATGGCACAATCGGTCTCGCGGTGGGGGGGCAGAATGTCACACTCGGCCTCGCTGAATACCCCCACAAGGTCTTGGTACTCCCTTGGGATCTGGTTTGCGTTACAAGCGGTGGTGGGTGCGGCTGCCAATTGCTTTGCTGCACCTTCTGGGAGGGACCCTTGTGTTGGTGGTGTTTTCTTCTGTAGTGGAGGGCTGCTTTGGGGTTTCAGCGTGGGAGGGAATTCTTCTGGTCAGGGCGGCAGGGGTTGGGGCCCCTTTGCTATTCTCAGCCTGTGGGTTCCCTCTTGCCACCAAATGATTGGGCCCCATTTGTCGAGCCATGAGAGTCCCAATATGACTGGTTCTGTCATCTTGGGGGCTATTATGAAGCGGATCGTCTCCCAGTGATCTGCGAGTTCTAGTCTCACGGGTTCAGTCAAGTGTGTGGCGTACGTTCCTCCCACTAGGGACCCATCAACTTGCTCGAAGCGAATTGGTTGTTTGAGCTGTTTAGCTCGGATTCCCAATTTTAGAACTGTGGGTAGGTTGATTAGGCACCGTGTGCTACCCGAGTCTATTAGGGCTTGGAAAGTCTCTTGGGCCCCTGTTTTGGGGGCTGTTAGGCGTATGGGGAAAAGAAAAGGATGGATGGGTCCACTCACCATCGGGTCATCCTCGCCTTCGTCTTCCGTGTCATAGGGTTCAGGGGACTGATCTCCCTCCTCTGGGATTCCTCTGGTTTTGGTCAGATGAGCGAAAAACTCAGGGATTTGGGGAGCTTCCCGCGGTACGTGGGTGACGCGCTTGGGCCCTCGTTCCGGTCGTGCTTTGGGCGGTGGAGCTGGTCCCGGTCTAGGTGTTCCACATCTTGCTGCTATGTGGCCGCTTCCTCCACATCTGTAGCATTTCAGTGGGCTCCGTGGGGCAGTTGGTCTGTAGGAGGGCTGTGATGTTGGGGTTTCTCGTCTGTTGAGTGGCCCCTGGTCTGGTCGGCCTCTCTACTTTTCCTCTGGTGGTTTTGACGTGTCACTCGCCCGCAGCCCTCTGTCGACTTTTATCGCTACCCGGAACCATTCAGCGAGTCGGTTTGGGATGTCACGATAGGCAGTCACTTGGGAAATTCTTTTATCTAGGCTTGTTCTAAAAAAATACACCAGCAATCGCTCTGGTAGGGGAGGCAGTGTCCCAATGACTCTCCTGAATTCACGGATATGCTCTCTGATAGGCTTCCCCCTCTGCATTAGGTTTCTGAGCTCGACTTCCACATAGGGGTCCTCCTCCTCCTCCTCATAATGGGCTCTCAATAGTTGCAAGAACCCATCCGCATCTTGTAGCTGGGGGCCCCTGTATTTGTAGAGTGATGCTGACCACCTCTTTGCTTCTCCCTTCAGCCCTTCCGAGATAGCATTCACTAGGGCTCTGGGGAAAGGGTAGAGGTGTCAGAACCGCTCTATGTATATCTCAGCTGAATTGAGGAATTGGGCGAGGTTGTCTGGGTCACCATCGAACTTCCCTCTGAACTGGGGTGGTTCCTCCCTCTCTGCCCTCTCCTCTCTGTGCTGAGCTCTGGAGGGCCAGCCTTGGTGTTGATAGTCCTCTGCCTCGTCTCTCATCCTGGGGTGGGGAGGTGCTGCCTTGTCTGGGCTTCGCTGCCATTCCCATCCCCAGCTCGCCCTTCCCAATTCACTTAGGGGTTTTTCTTTATCTTTTACCTTTGTATTTTCCAAGTTGGCTGGAATCACGACCGTTTCTGCTCCTCCCGTTTCTTGAAGCAGGCTTTCCTCCGAGAGCTTGGCTTCAGCCATAGTCCATCCGACCAGATGTCTGGGAGGGAACGGGATGATTTAAATTCAGCCAGCCTGGATTTGGAGGAGAGTTTGGCTGTCTGTCAGGTTTCGGTGCTATCTTAAATAAGTTTCATTTTCAAGCGCAGAGTCTCTAATGAATCATTTTTATTTAAGAACATAAAAAGCCGACATTCCTGATTCTAATTGCAGCCAAACTGGCCCCTCCTTCCAACCCCCTCCTCTTCCGCTCTCCAACCCCAATGTCCCATTGGCCATCATGCAGATCCATCTCTACCTCCCGGCACGTTCTTTTCACAGGAATGTAGCCCCCACCCTCGTCTCCCAGGAAACACTATCTGTACATACAAAACTAGGTAAAAGTTCATCTTGTTATGTCAGCGCTGGAAGAGAGCCTAATTTGGAACGCTGACACACAATGTGTGTTAACTGCAGACTGTCAGCTTTAATTTGAGGGTATATACATCCAACTCAGGTGAACGGTGTAGGACTTACAGCAGTTTGTATATGTGCCTCCCACTTGTTAAGGGACCAAAAGTAATGGGACAATTGGCTTCTCAGCTGTTCCATGGCCAGGTGTGTGATATTCCCTCATTACCCCAATTACAATGTGCAGATAAAAGGCCCAGAGTTCATTTCAAGTGTGCTATTTGCATTTGGAATCTGTTGCTGTCAACTCTCAAGATGAGATCCAAAGAGCTGTCACTATCAGTGAAGCAAGCCATCATTAGGCTGAAGAAACAAAACAAACCCATCAGAGAGATAGCAAGAACATTAGGCATGGCCAAAACAACTGTTTGAAACATTCTCAAAAAGAAGGAATGCACCAGTGAGCTCAGCAAGACCAAAAGACCTGGGAGACCATGGAAAACAAGTGTGGTGGATGACCGAAGAATTCTTTCTCTGGTGAAGAAAACACCCTTCACAACAGTTGGCCAGATCAAGAACACTCTCCAGGAGGTAGGTGTATGTGTGTCAAAGTCAACAATCAAGAGAAGACTTCACCAGAATGAATACAGAGGGTTCACCACAAGATGTAAACCATTGGTGAGCTTCAAAAACAGGAAGGCCAGATTATAGTTTGCCAAACAACATCTAACAAAGCCTTCACAGTTCTGGAACAAGATCCTATGGACAGATGAGACCAAGATCAACTTGTACCAGAGTGATGGGAAGAGAAAAGTATGGAGAAGGAAAGGAATTGCTCATGATCCTAAGCATACCACCTCATCAGTGAAGCATGGTGGTGGTAGTGTCATGGCGTGGGCATGTATGGCTGCCAATGGAACTGGTTCTCTTGTATTTATTGATGATGTGACTGCTGACAAAAGCAGCAGGATGAATTCTGAAGTGTTTTGGGCAATATTATCTGCTCACATTCAGCCAAATGCTGCAGAACTCATTGGACGGCACTTCACAGTGCAGATGGATAATGACCCAAAGCATACTGCAAAAGCAACCAAAGAGTTTTTGAAGGGACAGAAGTGGAATGTTATGCAATGGCCAAGTCAATCACCTGACCTGAATCCCATTGAGCATGCATTTCACTTGCTGAAGACAAAACTGAAGGGAAAATGCCCCAAGAACAAGCAGGAACTGAAGACAGTTGCAGTAGAGGCCTGGCAGAGCATCACCAGGGATGAAACCCAGTGTCTGGTGATGTCTATGCGTTCCAGACTTCAGGCTGTGATTGACTGCAAAGGATTTGCAACCAAGTATTAAGAAGGGAAAGTTTGATTTATGATTATTATTCTGTCCCATTACTTTTGGTCCCTTAACAAGTGGGAGGCACATATGCAAACTGCTGTAAGTCCTACACCGTTCACCTGAGTTGGATGTACATACCCTCAAATTAAAGCTGACAGTCTGCAGTTAACGCACATTGTATTTGTTTCATTCCAACTCCATTGTGGTGGTGTATAGAGCCAAAGATGTTAGAATTGTGTCGATGTCCCAATATTTCTGGACCTGACTGTACTTTCTCTGTGTGTATAATATAAATCCATCTGATCACATAAATCCATCCATCTGATCTCTATATCTATCAATTAACCATTTGTAAAAAAGTTCCCAAAGTCATAAAATATTCAGAATCTTTTTCTTTAATTTTTAACGTTAACCTATCCATTTCTGCACATTGCATTATTTTTTTAATTATATTCTCATCTGTGGGGGTTTGTTCATTTTTTCAATATTGTGCGTATACAATCCTGGCTGCTGTTAAAATACGTAGAATTAAATATGTATTATCCTTATTATAATTTTCTGGTAGCATGCCCAGCAGGAATATGTCAGGTTTCAAGTCTATGTGTTGTTCTATCATAGCTTCTAGCCATATGATATATATTTTTTTGCTTTGGAACACGTCCACCACATGTGATAATATGAACCTGGTATTTGGTTACATTTCCAACATTTGACAGATTTATCTTTGTACATATTTGCTATTCTTGCAGGTGACAGGTGCCATCTATAAAACATTTTATAGAGATTTTCTTTGTGCGCTGTTGACATTGTAAGCTTGTAGTTTCTATTCCATAATTTCTGCCATTTGTCTAATCCGATTGTATAGACAAAATTCTTAGCCCAAATTATCATAGTTTCTTTTACTTGTTCTTCCTCCAATTTAATGGTTACTAAATAACTATATATCCTCTTAATTAATGTTTTCATCTGCTCCCATTAGCATCTGATCTAGCTCATTTGGTTCTTTATAAAACCCATACGACTTTCTGTCTTTTTCATATCTGGATTGTATCTGTAATTGTGGCCAACATGATAAATCAATCCCTGATCTGTTTAGTTCTTGTTTAGTTTTTAGTTCTCCCCTTTCATTTAGTATGTCCTTATATCTTATGATTTTTTTCATATTTATGACATTTGGGTGTATCAATGCCTCAATTGTAGATAACCAAACTGCTATTTTCAGATAATGATTTCTTTTCTTTCTCTTTTTTAAGTCTGAATGCCAGCCATTTCCCTTGTTTGCATTTTCAAAAAAGTTCTGTTTGGCTGCTTTTATTTTTTGTGCCAATTCCTCTTTCTCTGATGTTTAATTCATGTTTTACTAATTCCATTTGGTTTTTACCATTTAGTAAGTGGGTCTCTCTGTAATTCCAATTCAAGATTTTTATAGTCTTCTAATCCCTTTTGTCTTTTCTTCTTCTCCTTATTTTTCCTTCCTATATAAGAGATCGCTAATTGCCTAACATATGCTTTGGCCGTATCCCACATACATTTTGCAGGGATGTTTCTCCATTTTTATTCTTTTTAAAAAAGAAATCCATTTCCTTCTCCATTTTTGGTATAAACTTTATCTTTCAGTGCTGACTGCTTTAATGTCCATATTAGTTTCCCTATTTATCCTTTTCATTTAGCTTTTATTGAATTATTGTCTGCCCAAGTGCTTGATTCCACTTCTACTTCTTGTATGTTCTCCTGCAAGGTCCCAGGAGTGGCCAAGAATGGGTTGACTCTTCTGTTTCTAGCTTTTTGGTTTGTTTTACTACTTTAATAGTCTAATTTTACATCGACAATTGTGTTGAAATCTCCCACAATACAAATGTTATCATACTCTGTTTCTATAATTTTCTTATGTAGTTGTTCATAAAAGATTTCTTGCTTGGTATTTGGTGCATATATTACTGTTAATAGTGTCTGTTTAAAATTTATCATTACTTCTACCATCAGAATTCTCCCCTCTTCATCTTTGTAAATTTGTTTTGATTCTATTGATTCTTTGATGATGAAGAGGGCCACCCCTCTTTTTTTATTTTAGGGTTTTCCAAAAGTTTATAATGGTCATTTTTAATATGTACTTCCTGGAGACAGATCAAATCTAAGTTCAATTTTTTTATTTTGTTAAAAAAGTTTTTCCTTTTTATTGGAGAATTCAATCCGTTAACATTAACTGACATAAAAGTAATTTCTTCACCTTTTACCTGTAAATAGGTCTAATTGTTCTAGTGGTTCTTATTTCTCTCTGTTCTTTTGCTCTAACTTCTTCCCGTTCCATTTTTTCTTTTTGCTCCATTTCACTCTCTTTTAATTGTAGTGGTTCTTCTCCAAACAATACTTTTTGTCTCTTATCATCTGTTTTCTCTCTTTTCTTGTTCTCTTCCTCCATGGCAAAGTGTTGATCTTCGAACTCAATTGCCTTGTCTATTGAATCTAACCTGAATCTTTTCTCATGTCAAGTCAGCAATAAACCTTCAGATGTACATCTGAAGTGTACATCATATTTAATCAATTTTCTTTCCAAAAATTGGTATTCTCTTCTTATATCTCACAATCTTCTTATATCTTCTTGATATTTCTTTTAGAATCATTATTTCTCTCTCTTTATACACCATTGGCTTTCCTTTAGCTTTTTGAAGTATTTCCATTCTCGTCGTCTTTTTCAAGAACCTAATGTGTACTTTTCTTGGGAGTTTATTCCTCTTTGCATAGCCCGAAAAATTTCATCCATCTCAGATGATGCCTCCTGCTTGCTCACTTCCAGGATTTCAGCCAACAACTCTGCCATTTTATCGGGAAGGTCTTCCCCCTTCTCTTCTTCTAGATTTTGAAATCTTAGGAAGTATTCAGCCTTTTCCATCTCCAAGGATATTATCAAGGTCTCCAGGCTCTTGTCCACCTGGGTCAATCTCTGGTCTATTTCCACCACCTTTTTCTCAGTTTGTTCTGATTTTTCCTCTACTTTTTAAATTCTTTCTTTGTTCTTTATCATTATTTGTTGGATATTTTCTACTTTATCATCCATTTTTTGTATTCTTTCATGTAATTTAGTCAATGACTCCTGTATAGATTGAAACATTGCTTTTGTTTCCGCCTGCATTGCGTTTCTTTCCTGTGGCAAAAAATTATCCAATGATCTCTGGCTTGCCGGACTTGGGGCAGCCGATGATGTTGCTGAGAAGGAAGCCGAAGTAGTTATCATCATCTTTCAATATTAACACATAGGATATACAATAACTTCACAACGTTATTTAAATATCTAAATTTCTGTTTTCACTTTATTGTTATGAGATACTGAGTATAATTAATGACAAAAATTAAATTTCAACTGTAGAATCAGGCTGCATCATAACAAAATTGACAAAAATGAAGCGGGTCTGACTACTTTCTGAATGCACTGTAATTGCTAAATAATTAGTGTGCTCTACAAGATTTTTTTGTAGTTGCTTTTGGGCTACAAAGAGCTCTTTCTCAACATATTTTTACTTCTTTCTATGCAGGACCAGAAAAGATATATAAGTATATCTTATATATCTTATCTTATATAAGAATATAAGCTAATATTTTAACACAGAGGTCCCCAACCCCTGGGTCACGACCCACTACTGGGCTGCGGCCCATTTGGAACTGGCTCTTGCAAGTGGTGGGCAAGCGTGTGCACATGCATAGCTCCATTTGCATGAGTGATGGGTGAATGTGCAAGTGTGGAAAGCTTCAATTGCTTCTGTTCTGCCCCAGCTCTGGATTTCCGAGGATATTGACAGGCACCAACGGTCCTTATCAAATTTATTAAGTAGCAAGAATAAACCAAAGTCCGGCAAAGGTTGGTAACTAGCCCAGAAAACAAAATACAATAAGACTTTTCCAAAAATGCTCTGATGATAATTACAAGTTGTTTCCAGCAAGAAACTTACTAATGGTGTGTGACTTAAATAGGCTAAGGGAGTGGCCAATTATCCTCAAGCCTTACTCTCGAGGAGACCTCCTCCTCCTGAGTAGCCACTCCTGCCTTTTGGCAGCCCTGCGTGTTCGAGCATTGAGAAGAGGCTCCTCTACTTTGCTCTGTCCACTTGAAGGAGCCTCTGGAGGTTCTGAAGGCCCTGGCTGAGTCTCTGCCTCTGGCACCACATCCTCTTCAGCCTCCTCACTGTCCGACGCAAGCGCCGGCTGTGCAGGCTACTGGCGCGACACCACACCAGCCTCCTCATCATCGGGATCAACCACGATCTGCGCAGGCCGCTGGCGGGCCACAACAGCTTTAGCAATTGGAGCTGTACATGCTCACATGCACCTGCCACTCACACTGAACGTGCTACCAAGCTGGAAAGGTTGGAGACTGCTGTTTTAACTGTATGGGACTGGTCACTATATTACAGAAAAGATGTTGAGACTTTGGAAAAAGTGCAGAGAAGAGCAATGCACCAGAAAGCAAGACAAGAAACAATGGGTTGAAACTAATCAAGGAGAGGAGCAATCTGGAATTAAGGAGAAACTTCCTAACAGTGTGGACAATTAACCAGTGGAACAGCTTGCCTTCAGAAGTTGTGGGTGCTTCATCATGGAGGTTTTTAAGAAGAGATTGGACAACCATTTGTCTCAAATTGTATAGGGTCTCTTGCTTGAGCAGAGGATTGGAGTAGAAGATCTCCAAGGTCCATTCCAGCTCTATTCTGATTGATTGATGTCACTTAACTAAAAATTAGGTTGTCAAGCACCATAGCCATTTCCTGAATGTTTATGCCTTTGCCACTTATTTTGTAAAATTAGAGTATAATAGGATGCACACATTGGAAGAGAACTTGTAGAGACTTCCGGTTGAGGCAAGGGTCGAGGCGGCACGGAGAAGGAGTGCTCCGTATTCCGTGCCGATTTTTCGGTGTTTCAGAGCCCATTGTGGGAGAGATCGGTCCTGGGGTGGACTGACAGAAAGAGGGATACTTCAGAGGAGGAGGTGTGGAGAGGTGCGGTCTCCTGCTGCGCCGAGGAGAGCCCTTATTCCGGACGCGGGAAGAAGACGGCCGAGTTGGCCAGACCAGAGACTCAACGCTTCAAGTCTTAAAAGCAGGAAGCGAAAGAGTGAGCACGGGGTGAAAATCGATGTGAGCAGGAGAATAAAAAGTTAAAATAATTTTATTGACGATTGCTGCGAGGAGGAGATCAATTCTAGAGTCCAGAAGAGTAGCGGAAAAGCAGAAAGGCTCGGAAAGATGCAGGCGGCAAACAACGAGGGCAGCGAAGTGACTCAGCGAAACCTGCCACGTTAGTTCTAGTTACTAAAAAGACATTTGAAAGAGAGAACATTTCGGAGGAAGGAACGATAGGAAGCAGGACGCTGATTTTTCTTTTCTGAGCTAAGCTACACCGACGGAGAAAAACAATATAGACAACAACTAAATTGGGACATTAAGAATCTGGAAAATAACGATCGCCATTTTGGATAGTAAGAGTGAAAGACTGGAAATTTCCTTTTTGCTTTCTAACTTTTAACTTTCTAACTTCAAGAAGAGTGGACTAATATTGGTGGATTTTGGAGAACTGCAAAAACGTGATTCGTGCAAAGAACAGTAAATTTTATGTAATTAATCTATAAAAGCAAAATCTATATATATTTGTATATTTAGATACTATATATATTTTTAAGATATTCTAAATATAATAATTATCAATTTTCTTACTGTGTAATTATAACTATAGTAATTTATTTATTTGTAATTATTTCTTAATTAACTTATCTTTAACTACTTTAATTATTTATTAGAAGATCAATTTAACTCAAATAGTATTAATATATATATATATATATATATATATATATATATATATATATTAACTTAGTATTGCTTAAATATTGTAATATTGTAATAATTTGTTTTTTTTATGTTTTGATTGAACATCTATTAGAAAATCAATTAATTACATAAGCGGTAGAATATTATACAATATACTTTTATAGGATATATAGTATTTATAGTTGTGTATAGTATAACTAACTGAATTGAAAATTAATTAGAATATATCTATCATAAGAATACTAGAAATAGAAGTTATTTAACTTTATTTAAAATCTTAATATCAAATAGTACAAAAAAAATTGATTGAGAAGCGGATGCTGATTTGGGAAACAGTTGATAGAATTTTAGAAAAACAATATAAAATTTTGAAAGAAATGACATCTACTACAGTAACCACAGTAAAGACAGGGAAGAAGGTTACTCCAACACCAACCGGATTAATGGCATCTCCAGCGACGCAAAAAACTATAGAAGGAATTTTCCCAACTGAAAAACAAACCCTGACCATGAGCATGCAGACGGTACAGACCACGTTAATAACAATACAAGAGACTATGCAAAAAATGCAAGAGTGTATGTTTAAAAATCATGAGGAAACCAGGAGAGATTTAGATGAAATTAAAAATTTGGTCAAAGAAGATATTCAAAAATTAGATGGAAAAATGGACTCCATTCAGGAGATGATTTCAAAAAACGACCAAAGGATCACAACTATAGAAAAAAAAAAAACAGAACGTACAGAAGAGAAATTAGAGTTGCTAGATGTAAAAATGACAGGCCTTAATAAAGAACTTGAAAGTATGGTAGCACAATTGGAAATGGAAAAAGCGGCATTCTACCTACGATTTCAAAACGTAAGAGAGGAAAGAGATGAAGATCTGACACAAATAATGGCTGAAATGATTGCTGAGATCTTGCAAAGAGATAAGGAAGAGATCATTAATGAAACAGACGAAGTGTTTAGAGTGAATACCAACTATGCGAGACAGCACAGACTCCCAAGAGAAGTCCATGTACGTTTTGTAAGAAAGAAAGTCAAAAAAATTGTCTTTAAAATAGCTAAAGAAGAACCAATATATTACAAACAAAAAAAGATAATAGCATTAAAACAAATACCAAAAAGAATTAGAGAGTGGAGGAAAGATTATGGATTCCTCACTGCATTATTAAACAGAAAACAAATACTATTTCGATGGTTACTGCCAGAAGGAGTACTAGCCACGTGGAAGGGGAAAAAGATAAGAGTTGATACGATAGAAAAAGCACAAAACTTATATGACCAGGTTATAGAACAAGAAGGGACAGATGGCAGAGGAGAGGAGCCGAGAAGGGGAGGCCAAATAATATTGAGACGAGAAGACCAAATAACCCTACTTGAAGAGAACAATAAGGAGGGCTTCCGGTTTGGCTTCCGTTGTCACTAGACAGTCTTTTGGGACCGCCAGCCCCGCCGCCCGTAAAGAGCCGCCTTTACAGCTGAGAGGCGGCTCGAAAAACTCCGTTTCTTTAAGGAAATGTGAGGAGAGCCGGCGAGAACAGGTAGAGCCCTCTGCGAAATCCCCAGAGTTTTTTTTTTACTCTTGGGGAGAAAGCAGGATGAGGCTCCCTATCCAGCTCGCCGCTGCTCCGGGCTTCGGGGGAACTCTGCGCCTTGCAGAGCTAGACGATGTGACCAACCTAATCAGCGAAAACTAACAGATTGCTTAAGCAGGATGAAATCCAGATTTGGGACTCTAAACTGCAAGTATTTGTAACAACCCTATGACTGATTTTAAGAATGAAGAAAGAGTGAAAGGGGAAAAAAAAGTTTAAAATGGCGGCTGGCTTTAGAGGCTTGAGAAGAAAGCTGAAAGCGAAAGTCCTTCTGTCTGAATGGCTTACTATGCTACAAAGTATCTGAAGTAATAGCGCTGGCTAGAAGAGAAGGGGAAAAATTTCTGCTTCATGCTTCTCCTTTTTTAGAGACTTGATATTGATATTGTGTGGAGAGAAAATTTTTTCTTTAAAAAGAGCCTGCGTGGCAGGATGGTGCTAAAGCTGACAAAGCCAGACAACAAAGCTGCGGGGGGCTCCCCCATTTATAAATCACAAGAGCAATTCTTGAACTTACAGACGCAGAAGAATGGTTTTAAAGACTTAAAGGAATTTGTTGTGGAGGCGTTGGCAAGACATGATGAGATTATGAACCAGAATTTTGAAAAATTTAGACAGGAAATTAAAGAGTTGGTTCAACAAAAGTATGATAACCTGAAGCAATATATTGTAACAGCTTTGAAAGGTTTTTCAGAAGTAATTGTACAAATGGATAAAAAATTGGAAGAAATCAATTTAGAAATAGAGTCTAAAATGAAGGAAGCTGATTATAAGATTTATAATTTGGATAATAAAATGCAAAGAATTGAAAATGATTTGACAATGATTCAAGAAAATAGCTTAGAAGTAGAGTCAAAAATGAAGGAAGCTGATCATAAGACTTACAATGTAGATAATATAACGCAAAGGATTGAAAATGAAGTTACAATGATGCAATTCAGATCCATGGAATTTGCGATCAGACTGAGGGGAATAAAGGAAAATAGCAGAGATGATTTGAGAAAGATGTCTGCTGAAGCTCTGGCTGTGATTTTAAAGGTCAGCTCTGAAGAAGTATTCTGTAAAATTGATAAGGTCTACAGAGTAAATTCTTGGGTGGCAAAGCAAAGGCAATTGCCTAGAGATGTGGTGATTTATTTTACTGATAAAGGAATAAGAAATGATATTGTGCAAAAGTCTTATAACTCCACTCTAGAAGTGAATGGAATAAAGATCCGGATATATAAAGAGCTGCTGTCTAAGATGTTAAAAGACAGAAAAGACTTTGGATTTTTGGTGACTGAGCTAAAGAAACAAAACATCCCATTTAGGTGGGATGCTCCAGTTGGTATAATATTGAGATATCAAGGAGAAAGATATCAACTAAACACTGTTGAAAAAGCAGAAGAATTTTACTACAAGGTTTTTAAAATGGGCCCAACATCTCCACGTATGTCATCAGTATCAGGAATACAGGAGGGTGACAAAGAAAAGCAAAATGAACAAGAGATTGCAGCTCAGGGTAAGCAGATGGAGATGGAGATAATGGAAAAACAACAAGTTACAGAGGGCTTTTTGGATGAGCCGCTTCTGGATTCACCCTCAGAGGCTATAGTGGGATCACCTATAAATATAAGAGAGGCGGCTTTGGATCTCGATTTGATGTCTTATCAAGTTAAAGACCAGCATGTAATTCAATCAGTTAACATACAAGTCTTAAAAAAGCAACCATGGTGGGGATCTAAGCCACAACAAGTTAAGAAAAGAAGAAGCAGGTTCTACAAAACTTAAAAATTTTAAACTAAAAAAACTTTTTTACCCAACAGACTAATGCCATTTATTTAGAGACGATTTAATAGGCAGATATATGAAAACATAATGGAGGCAAATTACAGACTTATACTATTTTGAGAAGAATAACAGATCTCTGCAGTGCTGGTGTCTTTGGGATGTGGAAGATGGCCTGTGATTGAGTGGACTGGAACTTTCTATTATGGACTCTATGAAAGATGGACTACGCATATGTTGAGCTACAAGGCAAGAGAACTATGGAATAGGGGCATGCAGATGATCTGGTTGTTACCCTAACGTGGTTGTTGGAATTAATAATCTAGACAAAAGACATTACAGAAGATACTATATGGAATATAAATATAAAGTCACTCGGGGGGGGGTTATATACAGAAATACCTATCAATGATGGGGGCAGATGGTAATTGAAGATACTAAATACACTGTTGGAAGCAGGATTTGATGTTACCTCAACATGGTCGATGAAATTAACAATCTAGTTGAAAGACATTACAGAAGATACTATATGGAATACAAATTTAAAGTCATTTGAGGATTTTATTTATATATGGAAATATCTTTTAATGATACGGGCAGAAGAATAAAGATATTAAATATATTATGTATGGTAGACCTGCAGGAATGTGGGTGAAATAAAATTGATATGGTACAAGGAGATAGGTTAGGTTACTGATTGCTTAGTTTAGGAAAACGGATGTTATGTTTAGATATTAATATACTTAAAAGATCTGAATTAAGAGATATACGTATGGGGGTGGAGGAAATGAGTAGATTATGAGTAGAATAAATGCCAAATTAGGATCTATTATATAGTTTTATAGCCAAATGCTGTTTTGAAATATATAGTATACGGGGGATATAATAATAATGTTAGAAAGAAATGTTTAGCACATAGGGGGTGGTGTAAAAGGGTGGTAAAGTATTATATAATGTGATATCAATTTGGATTTCATCTTGGAGAAGCCATGGGGGGAGGGGGGGTTAGGGGGGGGAAAGGGGAAAAAACTTGTATTTGAAAAACTTTTTCAATAAAAGAAAAAAGAGAACAATAAGGAGAAAGAAAAAGAGGAAGAAGGGGAAATTCAAGAAGAAGAAAAAGGAGTAACGACAAGAGCACAAGACCAAGCAAAAAAAAAAGAGAAAGGAAGTAAAGGAACAAAAAGAAAGAAGACTAACTTTTAAAAATGGATAGAAATTTGAAAATCATATCAATGAACATAAACGGACTTAACTCTCCTGTAAAAAGAAATCAAACATTTAGAAAATTAATCAAACAAAAAGCAGACATAATATGCCTTTAAGAAATTCACATAAGAAAACAAGAAGAAAAGTATCTACAATGTAAAAAACTAGGGAAATTATACATGTCATTAACAGATGAGGAAAAAAAAGGAATAGCAGTCTATGTTAAAGAAGAAATAGAAAGCAAACTCAAATATGTAGATAAAATAGGAAGAACTGTGATGATTGAAGTTAATCTTAAAGATAAAAATGTGTTATTAGTTGTGGTATATGCACCAAATAGTGAACAAAAAGAATTTTACCAAAACCTACATGAAAAAATAATAGAACAAAATATAGAAAATGTATGCCTGCTAGGCGACCTTAATGCTATTGTAGATCCAAAAAAAGATTATAGAAGTAATCACAATAAAAAAATAATAAGAAAAATTTGTTGCCGAAAACATTTTTATCCCTCATAGAAGAACTAAATTTAGTAGACGTTTGGAGATTATACAACCCCAAAGAGGAAAAATATACATATTACTCCAACCCTCACAAATCTTGGTTGAGGATAGACATGGCATGGGCTACGAAGACCTTAACACACGAGATTCAATCAGTAGAAATAGGGACAAATGATTGGGCCAATCATAACCCATTAATAATAGAATGGAGAGGATGGAGAAAGGGGAAAAGCAGATGGATGATGAATACACAAGTAATGAAAGAAAAAGAATATATTGAAAGAATAGAAGAAGAACTGAAGTGGTTCTTTAAGGTTAATAATAAAAGCCAGACATCTTTACAAAATTTGTGGGACACAACAAAAGCCTACATCAGAGGAATAACATTAGCCTATAATAGCAAAAGAAAAAAGGAGAGGGAAAAGGAATATAATAAAGTTTATAGTGAGATTAAAAATTGCAAAGAGAAATTACAGGAAAGACCGGGGGATGAACAGATAAGAGTTAATTGGACGGCTGCTAAACACAAATTGAACATACTTGAACAAGAAAAATATGTCAATGCATTAAAATTTATAAGACAAAATCAATTTGAACAGGCAAATAAACCGGGGAGGTGGATGGCTTATAAATTAAGAAAAGAAAGGGAAAAACGAATAATTCATCAACTACAGGACAATGAAGGTAAGCTGCATCAGAGCCCAGAAAAAAAGAAAGAAATAGCAATTCAATTCTTTCAAAACCTATATAAACAAGAAAAGGTGGAAGTAGAAGAAATACATCAATATTTAAAAAAGGAGGAAATGCCCATGATAACGGAAGAGGAAAAAAAGATGCTAAATAGGGAGATTACGACGGAAGAACTACAGGAAATTATTAGGAAACAAACAAATAATAAAACCCCGGGAACAGATGGGCTACCAATAGAACTATACAAAGGATTAGGAACATCATTAAATGGAATATTATTAGAGGTTTACAACGAGGCATTAAAAGAAGCAAAAATACCAGAATCTTGGAAAGAAGCACATATTTCATTAATCTACAAAGAAGGGACAGATACAACACAAATTAGTAATTATAGGTCAATTTCCCTACTAAATACTGACTATAAAATTTTTATGAATTTAATGGCGAATAGATTAAAAACAATATTAAATAACAGAATACATCCAGATCAGAATGGATTCTTGCCGACAAGACAAATTAAAAATAATTTAAGAATAGTGATCAACATAATAGAATACTATGAAGTGCATCCAGAGAAGCAAGCAGCGCTTGTTTTTCTGGATGCACAAAAAGCATTCGATCGGGTCAATTGGAAATTCATGACACAACAAATAAAAAATATGAAATTTGGAGAGAAATTTGAAAAGATAATATCTACAATATACACACGTCAGAAGGCAAGACTATTAGTTAATGGGGAATTAACAGATTTCTCTGAAATAAGTAGAGGAGTAAGACAAGGGTGCCCACTCTCACCCCTACTTTTTATTTTAACCCTGGAGAATTTGCTTAGGAGAATTAGACTAAATAAAAAGACTTAAAGTAAAAGGAGAAGAATACAAGGTCCAAGCCTTTGCTGATGACCTTGTATTCTTCACAGAAGACCCATTAGAAACACAATTAAAATTGATGGAGGAAATAGAGAAATTCGGCAGGGTGGCAGGATTAAAAATTAATAAAAACAAGACTAAAATACTAACCAAAAATCTAACAATAAAACAAATAGAAGAACTGGAACAACAATCGGGATTGCAAGTAGTTAAAAAGATAAAATATTTAGGTATAAATTTGACAACTAGAAATATAGCAATTAAGGATAACAATTATGGAGAACTAATACAACAAATTAAAAAAGACCTAGAGAGATGGGGGAAACTTAAACTATCCCTGCTAGGAAGAATCGCGGCGATAAAGGTGAATATACTTCCAAGATCCTCTACTTATTTCAAACTATTCCTGTTAAATTAGAAATTTTTTTTTTTACAAATTTGAATAAATTAATTGCAAAATTTATATGGGAGGGGAAAAAATCGAGGATAAATTTAAAAATATTACAAGACGATAAAACCAGAGGAGGCTTTGGCCTACCAGCCTGGGAAAAATATTATAGAGCGGCAAGTCTAATATGGATTAAGGATTGGGTTAATTTGGACAACCAAAGAGTATTGAAATTGGAAGGCCACGACTTATTAAAAGGCTGGCATGCTTACTTGTGGAACATCGGAAACAAAACATACAAACATTTTAAAAACCATATAATTAGACATTCACCAATTGACACCTGGTTGGAATTAAACGTAAGCACTATATTTTATTTTATTTATTTTATTTATTATATTTCTATACCGCCTTTCTCCCGTAGGACTCAAGGCGGTGTACAGTCAAGAAAAACATAGACACACAAACATCATAAAATTGCTAATTAAAATTATTACTTAGTTTGGTCAATTAAATAAAACCCAGAATTAGATAACATTTAAAAAATTCATTCACATGTTCATATGTTTAGCCGCGCCTGTTGGAACATCAGGGTCTTGAGGGCACGGCGGAAAGCACGGAGATCAGGGATATTCCGTATCTCTGGGGGCAGTTCATTCCAAAGGGTTGGAGCCCTCACAGAGAAGGCCCTCCCCCTGGGAGTCGCCAGTTGGCATAATTTGACTGACGGTACCCTGAGTAGTCCCTCCCTGTGAGAACGAACTGGTCGGTGGGAGGCTATTGGTGGCAAAAGACGGTCTCATAGGTACCCAGGTCCTAAGCCATATATGAAAGTCCCAGGCTGGATATCTACATTAGAGGCAACAATGCACCCCAATACAATGCACCCCAACACACCACCTACTCAAAAAATAATACGATACAAAGAAATTCTGGATATTAATGGGAGACTTAAATCTCGCCAAGAGCTCAGGGACCAGGGTATAGAATTAGACTGGTGGCCGTATTTACTAATACAAACTAGATATAAAAAAGACAGTGAAGAAGGAGGAGTTGATATAAAATCCAACCAATTAGATAAATTATTAGAAACTAAAGAGGGAAAATTAATTTCAGAGATCTATAAATACCTACTAGAGTTCGACCTGGCAGAAAACATAGTCAAAGGCCAAATGATAGCTTGGGCTAGGAACATTGGAAGAAGTATACAATTAGAAGAGTGGGAAATGATATGGGAAAATAATTGTAGAATAACGAAGGCAACAACGTACAAAGAGAACAACTATAAGATGTGGTATAGGTGGCACCTAGCCCCTGCTAGATTGGCAAAAATGTACCCAAATTGTAATCCGATATGCTGGAAATGCAGAAAATCACTGGGAACCTTTTATCATCTTTGGTGGCTTTGCCCAAAAATTAAAAAAATTTGGATGAAAATTAGAATAAGGATAACAGAAATAACAGAAGAAGAGATTTACCTAAAACCTGAATTTTTTTAATTAGGCATACTTAAAAAAAGTAGTAGAAAAGAAATAAAATACATCACATTACATATAATTACGGCGGCCAGATTAACCCTAGCCCAATCCTGGAAATTAGAAAAGTTGCCAACAGAACAACAAATAATCCAAAAAATATTCATATGTGCAGAAATGGATAGATTAACTTTAAAATTAAACAACAAGGGAGACTCACAGTATTACAAAATATGGGACAGATGGTATGAATGGATCAATCGATGGAAAAAAAAACTAAAGTCAAATACAGTAAGAAATTAAGGGTAACAAATTTACACCGTCATTAAGAAATCAAGGTTAATGTATATATGTATTTACATGTTCAAATATAGATAGATAATCCTGTTTGTTAGTTTGAGTATATATGTAATTTAGAATTGTACTTTTTTATAGAATTAAGAACGTTTTGTATAATCTTTTATCTTTTTAAATTGAATAAAGTTTGTTTTTAAAATTAAAAAAAAAAGGAAGAGAACTTGTAGAATATTTAGAGGAGAATTCCTCTTTCTGAGGATTTTTATCTATCAACTCTACCTAGTACTAGGTGAACCTTGTCAGAACTGGCTCTTCTGATATCTATCAATCAATCCTAGAGTTGAAAAGAACTACAAGAATCCAACTCTCTGCAATATGCAGTAAAATCACTTAATCCTTGAGAGATGTGAAGAAAACAACTTTTCTCTGTTTAGTTAGGGTTAGAAAATAGTTCTCGGTCCCCTGACCTTAGTGCTTAAAAATGGCTAAGGTATGTACCATATTTTCCGGCATATAAGATAACTTTTTAACACATGAAAATCTTCTCAAAAGTTGGGGGTCGTCTTATACGCCGGGTGTTGTTCTCCTGTAACCAGGCAGACCAGCCCGAAAGGCTCTGACGAGCCTTAAATGGGTCTGGCGATCCAAGCTCTGACGATCTGCTAATCAGGCAACTCAGCTGGGATCGCCAGAGCCATGGAGAAGGAAAAAACTTTTCTCCTTTCACATGGCTCTGGCAATCCAAGCTCTGACGATCTGCTAATCAGGCAACTCAGCTGGGATCGCCAGAGCCATGGAGAAGGAAAAAACTTTTCTCCTTTCACATGACTCTGGCAATCTAAGCTCTGACGATCTGCTAATCAGGCAACTCAGCTGGAATCGCCAGAGCCATGGAGAAGGAATAAAATTTTCCCCCTCCAGCTTGCTTACCTTAGCTGCTAGTCGCAACGCTTGCCTTGCTTCGCTTGCCTGAATCCATTCCATCAGCAAGCCACTCCCTGCCTGCAATCAAGCAGGCAGGGAGTTGTGGACTTCAACTCCCAGAATTCCTCAGCCAGCAAAACAAAGCTGGCTGAGGAATTCTGGGAGTTGAAGTCTACAAGTCTTAAAGTTGCCAAGGTTGGAGACCTCTGTTCTATTGGGTAAGTTTTTTTCCCCTTTGGGAGCTTTAAAAAAAAAAGTTAATTGGAGTTTTTTGGGTTGTTCTTTTTTAGACCTAGCCATTTAAAGTTTAGGAAGTTTTAAATTTAGCTTTCATATAAAAATTAAATTAAAATAAAATAAAATAATATTTGTTCAGCTTTCTGAGATTTAGTGTGTTTTTGTAGTGTTTCACTCTAACTACACAAACAAACAAAATCTCACAAAGCTGTATATGGAATTTTGTATGTGTAAAGTGTGAAAGTTGGTTTTTTGGTCTTTTTGTGGCTGTGTGAGGTTCCTGCTTGTTGCAGGGGCCATTTTGGGTCTAGCACAGCTGCTTTTACATTGTGGGCGAGCCAGTTGTGTTGTGTTGTGTGTGTGTGTGTAAAATGTGAAAGTTGGTTTTTTGGGGGGGCTTTTTTGGCTGTGTGAGGTTCCTGCTTGTTTCAGGGGCCATTTTGGGTCTAGCACAGCTGCTTTTACATTGTGGGTGAGCCAGTTAATGTTTTTTAATTTTTATTTGGTGTGCGTTGGAAGAGGGGTAGTCTTATACGGCGAATATAGCCCAAACCCTATATTTTAACAGGAAAATTCGGGGGTCGTCTTATACACCGGAAAATAAGGTACCCCTCAATTCTTTGAGTTTCAAAATCATGGAAAAAGGTGGCTCGTGAGGAACAAAACTTTCTGGCTTGTGAAAAAGAGCATCCGCTTGCCTGTCTTATGAGGAACAAATTTGTGGGTACTGACTTGATGTTATGTAACTTTCTGCAGTCTGAATGTTTACTTGTAATTAGTGTTAATACAGATAGGATGGGGATTTCCCCCCCCCACTTATCACATCTTTCTTGCTGTTTTGCTTAGTTTATTAAAAATAGCCTTATTGAATTCCATGGTTTTTGTTAAAAGTTTTTTGTTAAAATCAAGGATTCTTTATAATGTGAATCACTTGTTACCGAAGTTCCCTTCACTTTAATATTTTTAATCCCTATGTCTAAAATATCATATCTCCTAGTTATGTGCAGTATTCTTGTCCTACTCCCTACTCAGAGATGAACTATTTGCTAAGCATTCTGTTTATTCATCCAGAAACTTTATTTGCCTCATATGTTACTAACTGCTCACATTGCAATTAGTCATCTTCATATTTCCACAATACATTCCATAATTCAATTGCATATCTTTTATCATACTCTTTCTATAAATAAACAAACTCACAAGAAGCATTTTCATATATTTATAAATGACTTGCTGAAGAGCAAAATTCTGGTTGGCAGGTACAATTACTTTTCTGTATTCTTTTGTTTCCATCTATTCATTAATCATCCCTCTTCTCATTTCACTTATTTATGTTCTTTTCAACAAAAAATGCTTCCCCAGTTTTCCAATTATTCCTATTATTCAGAATATATTTGAAAGAATAATTTCTAATATTCATTTCTGGCTATATAGTTGAAATTGATCTTGGCTTCTAGGTCTATCATGGAAATTGTAATCTAAAACATTTGGAAAACACTAACCAGCTTGTCACTAAGTGAATGGTTGATTGATTGCTATCAAGTTGCTTCAGCACTTAGCAACAACACAGACACTGCTGCTGTAGTAGTTGAATCCACCTGCTTTATCTTTTGTTGCTTTTTCCTTTCATTATGGATTTTTTAAGAGACCTACCACATTTTTCGGAGTATAAGATGCACCTACCTTTTTTGTTTTGGTTTGTTTTTATAATTTTTTTTTAAATTTTTTAGACAAACACACATGCAAATATACAATGTATTTTCTTTGAACAGAGCATTTGGCCGGTTCACAAATTTAAACAGTGTTTAGTCATTTCAATTAAATTTACAATTTCTATATTTCCTTTTTGCCATATTTATTCCTCATCTATTTTTTAAAAAACCAATATTACCCTTCATCCTCATCTCTAATCTTCATCAAATTCAATTTTTCCCTACTATTCTATATTATACCCCTTCCCATTGTCATCTATTTTTATATCCATCCTCACATTGGTTAATTATGTAATATTACAATTGTTTAATACAAATTCAACATTTTAATATAAATCAATTAGTTATATAACTATCTTTTTTGTATATTAATATGAATATGAATATTCCAATTATTTCCATGCAATCCAATTTCTTACAAATCAATTAATTATATCTACCAATAATAATAAACCAAATAATTTCCCCCATATATTCTTCCAAACCACAAATTAATCATTTCTGCTTTCAACACAATATACAATTAATAGTATCTCAATTATTACAATTCCCTAGTTAAATAGAGCTTTTCCCTTATGTTACTCATTTTCACATCTTAAACTCTCCCAATAACCCAAATAGTTTTGCCCATATAATCCTCCAAATCACAACTTAATCATTTCTATCACAATATATAATTACAAATATTTCAATCATTACAATTTCCCTAATTAAATTTAAAAATGTTCTAGCTGTTATCCAAGCTACAACTTAATCCTTTTTACTTTCACCACCATATACCATTAAAGGTATTTCAATTGTTACAGTTTATACTTATTCATATTTCTAAAAAAAAATAAAAAAATAAAAACGTATCATTGTCTAGATTTCTAAAATACAAAGACAAATATTCCAATTATTATTCATTTCATTTTTGCAATCATGATTTCCCATTTATTTCTTACTACTATTCATATTTCAATTCTAAATATGTATAACATCTTTCTCTTTCATTTCTTTTTCTTTTTCTCCCTTCCCATTTTTATTTTTGCCGTTTTTATTTTTGTGTTTTAAAATCTTGAACTTTCCTCTTTTGCCCTAAATTTCCCATTGTTTGCACCTATCTTTTTTGGTGAGGAAAAAGAAGAAAAAGAAATCTCCCTCTGCCTAATTTTGCAACGTTGCAGCAAACAGCAAACAGCCTGCATTACTTTCATTTTCGTTTTTAGCATAGCTTGATTAGCACAAGGAAAAAAAAATCTGCTCCAGCAATTTACCCCTTTGCAGCAAGCAGCAAAGCCCTGTGCAAAACAGCTGAGAGCAAATCAGCTGAGAGTCGGGAGGCCAATCTAATCAGCTTGTGCTAATTAGGCTGTGCTGAAGCTGAAAGGAACTGTTTTTTCTTGCTATTTGCTTGCAAGGAGGTAACTGCTGCGAGGCACAGGCCAAAAGGTGGGGGCCAGTGGGTGGGTGGGGCTACATTCGGTGTATAAGACACACCTAAATTTTCACCCCCTTTTAGGGGGGAAAAAGGTGCATCTTATACTTCGAAAAATATGGTAGGTATTTGCTTAATGTATTGAAAGTATGATTATTTGATCTCAGTCATTTGTGCATTGAATGAGAACTCTGGGTTGATTTGTTCAATAATCCATTTATTTGTTTTCTTGGCTTTCTTGGGAGTCTTCTCCAACAACAAAGTTCAAAAGCATTAATATTTTTTCTTTCTTGTTTCTTCAAAGACCAACTTATTTTCATAGACTATCACAAGGGAAATCAGAACCTGCATGATTCTGATCTTTGTTGGCAAGCTGGAGAGAGTTAGGGCCTAACTATCTGGAAAGTTCTGTATAGTTTTCTTCCTTCTGTGAAATATTGGTTAAGCAATAGATATGCAACGGCATGTCAATTCTTGTTTTCCTGAATTGCTGCTCTGACAATCCACGCATGGGTATTTCACTTCTACTTGTTAGAGATTGAGTGCAAAGATTTTTCCTCCGTTGGTTTGGCCACGCCCCCTGGCCCCTGTCCTTCAGTCTTTTCACTCAGTCTAGTTGTAGAGACTTGAGTTGCCTTTCTCTGTCACCAGAGAATTCTTTTTTCACCAATTTATTTCTATTTTCATAATTTCTGGGTTTCTTAGTACTATTGGACTTTGCCTTACTCAAAATAGAGCTGCGCAACGTGGGATTTTGTCTGGAAGTTTGCCTCTCCTCCTTAGCTGCTGATGGCTGCTTTTTACGTTCCTGGGGCTCCAGGTCGCTGCCCGCTGCCCTTGGGTTGTTTTCCTTGCAGCTTGTCGGAGTGCCATCCGTCTGAGTGCCTCCGACATTTGGATCGCCACCGGTGGAAGAGCTGGTTGCCGGCATAACTGCCTCCACCCTCGCAGCTCCTTTCAAGTCAGGGCAGCATCGGAGTCACTGCCTGGGATTGGAGCATACTCCGTGACGGGGAAGTCGGCTTTGTGGTGCTGGAAGGGCTTTTTTTTGCCTTCGCACCATTTTCTGGTTGTCTGGCAGATCAGGTGCCCCTGAGGGGAGACTACCACTCAGGCCACCTTTTTGCTTGTTTCGGCCACAGTGGCGCTGAGGGGAAGTTGCCTACTCATGCCCGCCATTTTGTTACATTTCAGCCGCAGAGACGTTTTTGGAGGTTTTCTGCCTCACGCCTTATCTGTGCCTGCCTTAGCTCTGGGACTTTTTGGACTTTTTGGACTTCTCTTACACCGTCTTCCCTGCCTTGTGGGCCTGGACTGAGATCATCTCACAGTTTCTACTACCATCTATCGTGGGAGCAGCACCAGCCGTCAAGGGCAGGTTTGCCAGTCGCACAAAAGTGGCTCAGAAGTTTTTCCCTTCTATTAAGACTTTGCGCTTAGAAGGGGGTGTAAGGATTGCATTATTAGTCCCCTTGGGCTTACTGCAGTTCCTTTATTTCCCTGGGTTGCCACCTTGGTTAAGAGAGTTGTTAGGGTATTAGTAATGGCTGATTCTGCTCTGTCTTCAGACATGGAGCATGAGGGTAGTCCAACTGAAATGGAGGCGACTACATCTAAAGTTACTGCTTTTAAGCATTCTGGTTCCAGACACTCAAAAAAGGGATCCAGGACCAAGGCACATATGCTGCAGGCTTCTCCATCTGCAACCGCAAAGAGGGCTACAGTGGTTGATAGAGATGCCAGTAGACGGCATAAGGCATTAGAATGACAATTTGACAAGGCCCAACGTGAGGCACAGGCTGTTCGTCAATGCAATGACTCGGCCACCATTATTGACTTACATGAGCCAAAAATGTCCACTCCATTGCCATCTGGAGTGGCCAACAGGATGAGAGCCACGCCCACTGGGGCGGCTCTACCTGACCATGTCAGGCCATTTTTTGGCGTTTCTCATGTAGGGCCTGTAGTTACTCCCCCCCCCCCCCCGTGCAAACGCAGGGAGAATCTTTCCCTTCTGCAATTAACCGTAGAGCCCCGGAGGCGACTTTTTTTTTTTTAATTTGATTTATATGCCGCCCTTCTCCGGAGACTCAGGCCAACTTACAGTGTGCTAAGCAATGACATTTACTCCGACTGCAACCGGTCTCCGTGCTAGAGAGGGGCAATGTGCTGGTCCACCTCTGGACCTTCAAAATATGGTTTCAGAGGCAATTTCTTGCATCTTTGCGGCTGGGATTCAACATGCTACACACTTGGCCCCAACCAGCACCTCTGTTAAACCACAGGTGCCAGCAGCTGCCTTGGGCACTTCAGGGTCACCTTCAGCACAGGAATCCTGTCGAGCCCCGGATGGGTCTCACTATTCTTGGGGAGGAAGATGAGAAGGGGCCGAGCAGCTGTAAACTCAGATGACGTGCTCCCAGCTGTTTGGAGGGACCTTGCCGCTCAAGCACAAAAGAAATGAATGCTTTCATCGGAGCTCGGTGGAGCATAAAGCTTGCGAATGGCGCCTCCTTGTGACGTAACAGAAGTGTGTCCTATCGTCGAGCAAGCTAGTGGGAAGGGGTGTGGTGTTAACTGTTTGATTGCCAAATGGTAAATTGCTTGTTACTAAGTGTATAAAGAGCGCTACACAGCGGCTGCGTGTAGCGCTAACTTTAAACGTCGATGCCGGCTTGTGTCTTACTCCTGCCTGTGTTGCTGTGCTTAACCTGATTAAAGATGCTGCAAACCACTTCGTTTCCTTCTGGTTGTTGTTTGCTTCCAGAGCGGTTGGGTGGACAAGCCGAGAAATCCATTCATAGTGAGGGCTCTTTACAAGACAAGGAATATTTAGGAGAATTTGATCTTTCTGAAAACAAGGGGATGGCGCCGGACCTGCCGGCCTTTCCAGGTCTGTTTCGACCATCACTTTTCAAATTTCTGTTACATAAAGCAAAAGTGACAACTAAAATGGAGATAGTGACGGCCCCTGTTTCCCAGGCCATGGATACCTCTGCTCCACATGGAAATTTATTCAGTGCCCAAGCCGGAACATGATTTTGTCCCTTGCCCTGATTTATTTACTGAAGTTATCCAATGGCCATGGGATCAGCCAGGATCCTTATCTGGTCCTAGTGGCCATGATAAGAAACTTTATTGCTCAGCATCTGAGTTGGATGCATTATTGCAATTACCGGCTGTGGACGCACCCGTCACTAGCCTCACTTTCTCCTCTGTAATTTCCAATGATATTGGGGAGGGTCTCAAGATGGAAGACAGGAGAGCCAAAATCTGACTCTGGACCCGTGGGGGTCCTATTTCCAATGATCGTCTTTCCAAGGATCCTCCCAATATTCAGACTGATCAGCATTTAGAGACCGTTTTCGATGTCAGCCACAATCCAAATGACCTTTTCGTGGCGGGGGCTCCCGTTTCTTCCACCGTGGCAAGTGACTTTCTGCCCTTGGTTCCCATAGGCGGTCAGCTCCAACATTTTCATCGTCTATGGGAGGCCTCTACGACCAACGCCTGGATTCTGCGCACCATTCGCTTTGGCCTTACTCTGGAATTCCATTCAAGCCCTCCGACCTGTTACATTCAGTGTCCGGTACCATTTCATCCCATCAAGAAACACCTCATGGATTTCGAGATTCAACATCATCTGGATATTGAGGCAATCAAACCGGTACCAAAGGATCAGGAATGGGCCGGGTTTTACTCCATCCTGTTTCTGGTGCCCAAAAGTTCGGGAGACTGAAGGGGGATATTGAATCTAAAGCAACTGAATCTCTATGTTTTATACAGGCGCTTCAAAATGCACTCCCTCAGATCCATCTTGGGGTGCATATGGGAGGGGGATCTGCTACAGTCTGTAGACCTCAAGGAAGCATATTTACATGTGCCAATCCATCCGATGCACCAGTGATATCTCCACTTTGCATATGCCAACCATCACTATCAGTACCGAGCCATGCCCTTTGGCCTTTCATTGGCCCCGCGAACGTTCACCAAATTGTTGGCGGCATTGACAGTTTCCGTCCACATGGTTCCGGTGTGCATGGTAGCCTACCTCGACGACATCTTGATCCTATCGTCCTCTCAGGCACAGGCGATGCGAGACAGTGCGATAGTGATTCACACGCTTCAGAATCATGGCTTCACACTCAACGCGGAAAAGAGTCTTCTACAGCCATCTTCCACAGGAGCCTGAGTGGCGTGGAGGCTAATGCCTCCTACTAAGGCAGCATTTAACATCCAGCTGCCTGCAATTACTGCGAGTTCAATTCTCACCAGGCTCAAGGTCGACTCAGCCTTCCATCCTTTCTAAGGTGGGTAAAATGAGGACCCAGTTTGTGGGGGCAATAAGCTGACTTTGTATAAAATATACAAAAGTATGAAGGCTATTGCTTAATGCCTTGTAAGCCGCCCTGAGTCTCCGGAGAAGGGCAGCAAATAAATAAATAAAAAAGTAAGTAAGTAAATAAATAAATAAATAATAATCTACCTGAATACTCCATCTGGGGGTGGTGATAGACGCTGTCAAGGGCCAGGTTTATCTGTCATCCGATCGTCAAGCCAGTATCAAGGACTTGGTGACACAAATATTGTCTCAACGGACCATTCCATTGCTGCTTCTATCCCAATTGCTAGGAAAGATGATTTCCTGTATTGCAATCGTACCCTGGGCACGGTGACACACCTGTCCGCTCCAGTAGTTTCTTCTGCCATTTCAACGTCAAGGTCACAGCAACTCCAGGACCAAGGTAGCGGTTCCACCACGTGTTCATCTCTCTCTCCGTTGGTGGACGTCGTCTGCTCTTCAGATGGGTTGCATGTTCCACGAACAGGAACGTGTCATGTTAACATCAGATGCAAGCCTCTATGGTTGGGGGGCCCATCTTTAATCCCAACTGGCTCAGGGCCAGTGGACCCAAGAGGAGAGGACAAGCAGTATAAATTGGCTGGAATTGCGGACTGTTCGTCTTGCCCTTTGCCATTTTCAGAACGAGGTCTCGGCTCGCCACATGCTCATCTTGACTGACAACATGGCCACAAGGGCCCATATAAATCGTCAGGGGGGCACACGCTCCAAGTCGTTGATGGACGAGGCCAAATGGCTGATGTGCTGGGCTGAGAGACACACACTCTCCCTGAAGGCGGAGCATATCTCGGGATCATCCAACCTTCGAGCGGACTGGCTGAGCAGGGCTCGTGTAGACCCTTCGGAATGGAAGCTCCTCAACTTCCATTCCTCAAATCCTCAACTCTTTGCGGAGCTAACTTGCAGGTTCAGAATGCCACTGGTCGACCTATTTGCCACTCCCAAAAACGTACAGCTGCCGAGGTATTTTTCACAGTTTCCAACAGCAGGTGCGGATGGTTGCAATGCCCTCCGCTGCCCCTGGCCTCAAGGACTGCTCTATGCATTCCCTCTAATTCCGCTACTTCCGAGGGTCATAGAGAAACTGCTAGCCGAACGGGCGGAGGTTCTACTGGTATCACCTCACTGGCCTCGCAGGATCTGATTTACCGACCTAGTAGGTCTGTCTGTCTCACGTCCCTGGAGAATTCCTCAGGACCAGATTTCTCTCAGCCAGGGGGTCATACTGCACCCAGAGCCAGGGTGGCTCCAGTTTACCATCTGGCACTTGAGAGGATCCTCCTGAGGAAGGACAACCTTTCGAACAATGTCATCACCACCATTCAGGCAGCCAGACGCACCTCGACGGTCCAGATTTACAACGCTTCATGGAGAGCTTTCTGCCTCTGGTGTTCTACTTCACATGCCGATCCAACATCGGCTACGGTGTTGGATGTTCTTGAATTTCTGCAGGCTGGCCTAGACAAAGGTCTGGCACCTACTACACTCCGTCACCAGGTTGCAGCTTTTGCCACTGTGCTTGTCTGTGGCTCTCACCAATCACTTTCTCACCATCTGCGGATTCGTTCGTTTTTCCAAGGGGCTACCAACCTTCGACCATCTGTTGTACATCACTATCCCACATGGGATCTTCCCTTGGTTCTCCAGGCCCTGATGGCTTCGCCATTTGAGCCGCTCGCCTCCATCAATCTCCGCTTCTTGTCTTTAAAAGTCGCCTTTCTTCTAGCAGTAACATCTGCAAGACGGATTTCCGAATTGGCTGCTCTTTCCATTAGGAAAGATCTTTGCATATTCCATTCCAACCGTGTAGTCCTTCGTCTGGATCCTGCCTTTGTGCCCAAAGTTAATTCACACTTTCATCGTGCGCAAGAGCTCATTCTCCCAAACTTCTGCCCGGATCCTCACCACCCATTGGAAAAATGGTGGCATACTTTGGATGTCCGTAGGGCCCTCAGATGATATATCAGGCGGACTGCCTCCTTTCGACAGACAGAAGCATTGCTTGTGTCATTTCATCCTGCTTCTATGGGACAAAAAGTTTCTTCATCCACAGTGGGCAGATGGCTCAAGGCCTGTATATCTAAAACCTATGAACTCAAGGGCCTGGTGGCTCAGCAGACTAAAAGCATTGTGATTAACACCAGCTGTCTGCAATTACTGTAAGTTTGAATTTCACCAGGCTCAAGGTTGACTCAGCCTTCCATCCTCTCTAAGGTAGGTAAAATGAGGACCCAGTTCGTGGGGGCAATAAGCTGACTTTGTATAAATATACAAAAGTGTGAAGGCTATTGCTTAACGCATTGTAAGCCGCCCTGAGTCTCCGGAGAAGGGTGGCATATAAATCAATTTTTTTTTTAAAAAAAAAAGGGAGGCCCATGCCGGGGGGAGTTCTAGCTCACTCCACTCGCAGCGCAGCCACATCTGCTGCCTGGGCTACCCAGGCATCAATAGACGATATTTGTAGGGCGGCCACATGGGCGTCGTTATCCTTCTTTATAAGACATTACAGGTTGGACAGGCTGATGCGTCCTTTGGTCGGAGGGTTTTGCAATCTGTAATTTCCACCCACGGCCAGGGGCTTGGTCAGGCCCCCGCCCAGGTTCCTTAAGCTTGGGTATATCCCTGCGTGGATTGTTGAAGCAGCGATTCAGGAAAACGGATGTTGGCTTACCTGAACGTCCCTTTTCTGATTGCTGCGATGACAATCCAACCCGCTCGTTGGCCTGTCTGTATTCTGGCCAGGGTTGGGGTCTTCTTTTTGTTTTTTCCTCTGCAGGTTTTCTGGGGGCTGTGCCTTTGTACCCGGTCATGCCAGTTGAGGTGTTCCTTGGTAGTGCCTTCTGCCTCTCTTCTGACTATGCCTTCGGGAAAAGACTGAAGGACTGGGGCCAGGGGGTGTGGCCAAACCAACGGAGGAAAAATCTTTGCACTCAGTCTCTAACAAGTAGAAGTGAAATATCCATGCGTGGATTGTCGTCGCAGCGATCAGAAAAGGGATGTTCAGGTAAATCAACGTCCATTTCTCTCTTAAATTAATATTGTGGTAGGGCTCAAATTTGAAAATACCAAAGCAATGCACTTAGTACCATAGAGTCATTAGGAAAAACCCTATTTTATTCTTACACCCTGATATAATAATAAAATGACATTACTGGACTACTGCAGTCTTTGCTTTTGATTTGGCTTTTCTCAAAGGGCTGATACCCTCTGCAAAGGTTCCACCCATTGGTTCTTCTTCCATGCATAGGCAGTGGCCAGGCAATGGGAGGGCAAAAAAGCAGGAAAAACAGAATAAGCACAAAGCACTTGTGAACAGAGAGGAAAGGGATAAACTTTCAAGTCAGGGAGTATTGTTTCATAAAAGGCCAAAAACTCTTGTAAATTCTTAAATTTTTAAAAAATCTCTAAATTCCTTTTTTTAAGAAAAATTCCTTTTTAATTTCTTAAAATTTCTTCATTTTTTTCAATCCCTTGTTCCAATTTCAATCTTTTTTCAACTCTTAAATGTCATTCTTAATTTTAAATTCTTTTTCCAATTTGAAAATCTTTTTCAATTTTAATTCAATTTTAATTTTTTTTCAAGGGGGGGGAGATCAGGCAGACGCGTTTTGCCTGTGCACGGTCAAGAGCTCTTGTAAACTACTGTAAACTGCAATACGAAAAATATTTAAATTTTTAGAATTTTTAAATTTTTTAGCAAACAAAGAAAAATCATGGAGGTAAAGACTGACACTATAGTGGCTTGAAAAGTGTGCCATATATTTCAGCTTATGCCCACAGACGACCCAAACTATACATGTATCAAATATAAACTACTTGAATGACTAGAAGAAGAAGCAAAGGGTTTAAAGGCAACTCCAGCCACTCTGAAACTCAATGAGCAAAGTGTGAAATCCCAACATAAACAAAAAGACTACACCAAAATAAAACACAATAGGAGCAAACAGCTTCTAAAACAAATGATGAACCCATATATGAACATAAAGAAGAAAACTGATGCACTCAAATTGAACACAGTAGAGAACAAACAGCTTCCATAAAAAACAACCCTACATATCTACCTAAAGAGCAAGACCGATGGAAACATGTCACCCTTAGAAGAAAACAACCAAGACCAAAGCCCCTACTATCTACCCTAGCCCAATCCAATGAAGCCCTCTGAAACTGAACAATTGCTTTCATAACCTCCCCTTGGAAGAAAATATACAGACACTTACAAAAGAGCGTTCATCAATAGTTAGGGTTAGGGTTAGGCACAAACCAACATTCCTGCGGCAAGAAAAAATGTATTCCAGACTTCCATAAGAAAAAAAAGTCAAATATTAGTGATAAGAGATTCAATTCTTAGAGGAACAGAAACTATAGTCTGCAGACCAGGCAGTCAATCTAGGGAGGTATATAGGCTCCCTGGAGCAAAAATCAAAGATGTAACTGAGTACCTTACTAAAATAATCAACCCCATGGATTACTACCCCTTTCCTCTACATGACACAACAATGAATCTGAAAACAATAACGAGATTACGAACAGCTAAGATAGAAAGTTAAAGAATTAGGAGCACAAGTAGTATTTTCATCTATACTTCCAACAAAAGGCCAACATTCAATGGTGTCATCAACAGAACTTCAGCTTCCTAGACCAGGGGTGGGCAAATATGGCCCCTTTATGACCTGTGGACTTCAACTCCCAGAATTTCTGAGCCAGCTTGGCTGTCTCAGGAATTCTGGGAGTGGAAGTCCACAGGTTGTAAAAGGGCCACAGTTGCCCACCCCTGTCCTAGACCAGGGTTTGCATTACCTAGATCAGGGGTCCTCAAACTATGGCCCACGGACCAAGTACTGCCCGCTGACACAATGTATCCAGCCCGCGCAGTGGTGGGATTCAGCCCCACCCCCTGCCCTGCCCCCTGCCCCACCACTCCCACCCACTCCTTGCATGGCTAGCTTTTCAGCCAAAGAGGTGGTAGGAAAAAAAATGCCTTTAAAAGTCTCTGGCGATCCCAGCTGAGTTGCCTGATCATCAGAAGCTTCTAAAAGCATTTTTTTCTGCAATCTCTTAAGGTTGTAGAAAAAAATGCTTTTAAAAGTAAAAAAAAAAAAAAGTTGGTCACGCCCACCCATCGCGACCCGATGTTGCGGTAGGTGCGCTGCTGCCACCACCACCCGGGCGGGAGAGATGAAGGAGAGAAAGGGGGGGGGGAGAAAGAGAGATGGAGAGAAATAGAGATGAAGGAGAGAAAGAGGGGGAGAGAAAGAGAGATGAAGGAGAGAAGGGGGGAGAAAAAAAGAGATGAAAGAGATACACAGAGATACCTGTTTAGAAGAAAATACTGGGAGCCACAAAACCTGGGTGGGAGTAAGCGATATGGAGTTGGCAATGCACACCCAGGTTTAAGGTTATGTTTAAGTGTTTACATGTGTTTAAGGTTGAGTGTTTAAAGTTGCAGACCCCTGACCTACCCCATCCGATCGCTTCACCCTCCACCTAGCCCTGTAGGCCTGCGCCCGCCTCCCACCTGGGCAGCAGTGGCCTACCTACCCCGGTTGTATCACCTTGCCCTGCAGCCGGCCCGAATGCCCACCTTGGACTGCTTCCAACCACTCTAGTAGGTCATTTTTATTTAATTAATTTAATTAAGTGCTGCAATTGGCATAAATGATGACCGGTCAAAAGTGTGAGGACCTGTCAGAAATCACTTTTTTCAGTCCTCTGGGTAGTCCCTATGTGCATATGGACTACTCAGAGGGCTGAAAAAGTTATTTTTGACTGGTCGTCGTACTTTTGACCAGTCCTTGCACTTACGACTGTCCTCACATTTTACGTTTTGCACCCTATCTTGTCACTGTGGTGAAGAGAAGTAGTTGTGAAATGAATGACACGGTTGTTAAGAATGCTGCAACGGGCATAAATGTGAAGATGGTCATAAGTGCGAGGATCGGTCAAAAGTGCGAGGACCAGTCAGAAATCACTTTTTTCAGCCCTCTGAGTAGTCCTATGCACATAGCCATCCCCACCCAGTCACATGGGGGGCCCAGCTACACCCACCTAGCCAGTCTGGCCCCCCAACAGTCTGAGGGACCCTGAAGTGGCCCCCTGTTCAAAAAGTTTGAGGACCCCTGACCTAGATGAAGGGCTATTGGCAAGGGATGGACTGCACCACACAAGAACTGGAAACCATATATTTGGAAAATGACTGGCTCATCTTATCAAAAGGGTTTTCAACTAAAATTGAGAGAGGAGGGAGTCAATCTTCACAATTTATAGAACCCAATTCCAAGCAAAAACCACTAGATAACCAATCACATAAGGAGGAAAGAGAAAAAAGAAATTAAAAAAAAACTTAATAGAGTTTAATAGAGAGTTATGGAAAGGGTGGAAATCCCAGTTACAAAGTAGGAGATATAAGAAACATATCCAAGACCAGTAAAGGACTCAAATGCTTACATACTACACTCAAAGTTTAGGGCAGGGGTCAGCAAACTTAAACACTCAAAGACCCACTTGGACCCATTTCCCACAGAAAAAAACCACACTGGAGCCACAAAACCTGGGTGGCCGTGGCCAACTCGATGTCACTCATCCAGTCACATGACCCCTCCTAGCCACGCCCACCCAGCCACAAAACCATTCTGTCTCTCTTCCCCCTCTTCCTATCTCCCCCCCTCTCCCCCCATGTCTCTCTCCCTCTTCATCTCTCCCTCTCTTCCCCTCTCTCACCCCTCTCTATGTATCACTCTGTATGCACAGCAAAGGCACCCGCGGGGTGAGCGGCTGCTCGATTAGGAGGGTCTTAACAGGATGGGACAGGAAGTTCCTCCTGCAGCGTTGTTCTAATCCACTTTGCTAAAGTTCTGGTTTCACAGTTCGGCTTCTTGGTGGAGGAGGTAGCTGTAGTAGACACTTTCTTGGTAGCCTTATTCCGTCTCTTCTTTCTCCACCTCCGTACCTGGGCAAGAGCCTGGCATATGGCTGAGCGGGAGGGGTCTCGTTACCCCACCATGCCGCTTCTCACAGGAGCTCTTCAGAGCACATGCTCCCAGGTGTGGCTGAGCTGGGAGCACACGCGCACATGGGGAGACCCTCCTTAAGCAAGCCGCTGCCCACCCTGCACGCACATTTCCTGAGCTTTGGTGCTCGCTTGAGGAAGGTCTCCCTGTGCGTGCGCATGCTCCTGGCTCAGCCACAGCCGGCCAGGGCATCACGAGTGTGGAAGAGCCACACTCAAGGGGCCAAAGAGCCGCATGTGGCTCGTGAGCCGTGGTTTGCCAACCACTGGTTTAGGGAACACACAGGGTGAACTTGAAGTATTAGTACATGAAGGTGGATATGATATAGTTGCCATTACTGAATCTTGGTGGAAACATGACGGAATGTACTAATGGAAGGATACAAACTATTCAAAAGAAACAGACCTAACAAAAGAGGAGGTGGAGTTGCATTACATATAAAAGATCACTACATCTCTACTGAAATACACAAAACCAAGGATAAAAGCCTCCTAGAATCCATATGGGTTAATATAAAAGCAGAAAATATGACATTGCTATAGGCATATACTACAGGCCACCCAACCAAGAAGAAAAAAATAGATGAACTCTTTGCTAAGCAATTAACAAATGTATGTAGGAAACATACCACAGTAGTAATGGAAGACTTTAACTACACTGATACCTGTGTTTCCTCGAAAATAAGACAGGGCCTTATTTTCTTTTGGGCCCCAAAATAAGCACTAGGGCTTATTTTTGGGGGGAATCTTATTTTTTCCATGTACAGGAAGCCCACTTCTGCTTGCTTGTAGCAGGACAGGAAGCTGCATGGTGTAACTGTGCCACTGCTGTGAGGTGGGGAGTGGAAGTGCCTCATGCGCACTACACCGGCTTACCTCAGGGTCCCCGCAGCCAGGTCACCCATGCCCCGACATCTCCCTCCACTCGTGGCATCAGCTCCAGCAACCCTGTCCAGCAGGACCCTGCGTGGCTCCCAGCCCTCTTCTGCTTGTTCACAGCCACAATGGAACAGGAGGCCAAGCGACGCGCAAGTGCCGTGGCCATGAGGTGAGGGGGGGTGGAGCTGCGCCATGTCTTTATACACCTGCCTTTCAAGCAGAAGAAGTGGGCTGGTGGCCATGTGGGCTCCTGGTTCACATGGGTGTCTGGGCTGCTGCGGCAAGGCAGTTCTTGGAGTGGGGATGGCCTGGCTACGGGGGCCCTAAGCTCGTGTGGGGCGCGAGAGGTGGCGCCACCCCCTCGCTTTGCCTCATGGCTATGGCACAGTGAGCAACCAGATGGAATGGGTGGGCACCAGCTGCACAGGCTCATAAATAGGGCTTATTTTGGGGGATAGGCCTTATATTAGGGACACATGTAAAAATATGCTAGGGTTTATTTTCAGGATAGGTCTTACTTTCAGGGAGATATCAACTGGGAGACAAACTCTGCAGCAAGTGGGAGATTGAACAGATTCCTAACCAACTTAGCTGACAACTTTGTCATTCAAAAGATAGAAGAGGAACTAGAGAAAAAACTATACTGGACCTAATTCTTACTAATAGAGAAGAAGTGATAGAGGGAGTTGAAGTTGCTGGAATCTTGGGTGAGAGGGACCACGTCATACTTGAATTCAATATAATGTAAACCCAAGCAATAGACCACCCAAATAGATCCAACCAGTGTCTTAGATTTTAAAAGAGCTTATTTAACAACAGAGAGCGAGCCTAAGCAAAAATTCATGGATAAAAATCCTAAAGGGGAAAACAACTCAAGAAGTGTGGGAAACATTGAAAAATATGAACATAAAAGCCCAGTCCAACACAATACCACTAAAAAAGAAAAACAAGAAATTCAAGAAGAAACTAGAATGGTTGCAAAAAGATCTCTCTGATAAACTGGAAGACAAAAAGGATAAGTACAAAAGAAGGAAAGACGGGCACATAACTAAGGCAAAATATCAGCAGATAGCCCAAATTTCCTGATGAAGTCAGGAAAACAAAGGCTCAGAATGAACAAAGACTTCCAACAAAAATCAAAAATAATAAAAAAGAGTTTATTTCAACATATAAATAACAAGAAAAAGGTCTAGGAAACAGTTGGTCCATTAAAAAGAAAAGATGGCAAGGAAGTAAAAGGCAGCAGAGAGAAAGCAGAGCTGCTTAATCCATTCTTTGCATCAGTCTTCACAGAAAAAGAAACTATAGCCCAACTTACCAAAAACATAACTGAAAGACAGACTAGAAATAAAAATTAAAATAAACAAGAAAATGGTAAGAGAACACCTGTCTGACTTTGATGAATATAAATCACTGGGACCTGATGGATTACATTACAGAGTTCTGAGTTCAGAACCATTGTATCATATCTTTAAAAAATCTTGGAGCAGTGGGGAACTACCAGAGGATTGTAAAAGAGCTGATATGGTTCCCATCTTCAAAGAAGGGGAAAAAACAGACCCAGAAAACTACAGACCAATCAGTCAGACACCAATACCTGGGAAGATACTGGAAAAAAATTAACAAAAACAGATATGTGAACATCTAGAAACAAATAAAGTTATTACTAGTAGCCAGCACAGGTTTGTTAATAATAGACCATGCCAAATCATGGAGGGAAGTAAGCAGTGGGGTACTACAAGGTTCTGTCTTAGGCCCAATACTCTTCAATATCTTCATAAATGACTTAGATGTGGGGATAGAAGGGGAACTCATCACATTTGCAGATATACTAAGCTGGCAAAAATAGCCAATATCCCAGAAGACAAGTGCAGGATCTCAAAAAATCTCAACAGACTTGAACAATGGACCCTATATAACAAAATAAAATTTAATGTGGAGAAAAGCAAAGTTTTACACCTGGGCAGGAAAAACCAAACTACAAGTACAGGTTAGGCTAAACCTAGCTCAAAAACAGTAACTGTGAGAGGGACCTTGGAGTCCTAGTGGATGATCACTTAAACATGAGTTAGCAGTGTGTGGCAGCAGCCGGAAAAACTAATGTAATCCTTGGTTGTATAAACAGAGACATAGAATCAAAATCATGTGAAGTATTAGTACTGCTTTATAAAGCTTTAGTAAGGCCATACCTGGAATACTGCATCCAGTTTTGGTCACCACATTACAAAAAAGATGTTGAGACTTTAGAAAAAGTACAAAGAAGAGCATCTAAGATGATTAAGGGCCTGGAGACAAAAACATATGAAGAACAGGAAATGAATATGGCCAGTCTAGAAAAAAAGGACTAGGGGGGAGATGATAGCAGTATTCCAGTATGGAGTTACGGGGAATAAATCCGTATTTTCCGCTGTGACAGACCTCTAAGTAGAGATAATCCTTGATGTTTAGTCATAATAGAACCTGCCTGTTATGGTCATAAAATGTGGAAGTAATAAAGTAGTAATCATGTGACTGACTCAATTTTATGATCTTTTTTGCAGCAGTTGTTAAGCAAATCACCATAATCATGAAGTGACTTTGTGGTCTTAAGCAAACCCATTGTTCATTTGAGAAGTCCAATTTGGAAGTTTTTGCTAAAAAAATGGAAATAAAATGCCATTTTTTGAAAAAAAATAAATAAATCACCATCACATGACTGGGATGCTGCAAATGACTGTAAATGTGGGCCAGTTGCTGAGCACCAAAAATGCAATCACTTGACTGCGGGGATGGGAGGAGGCTAACTATTGGAACTTCGGTATCACTATCTTTTGAGGGATTATACTTTAAATTGTTGATAAGCAACCATAACTTGAGAACTACCTGTATTGAACATTGATATCGTGTTTCCCTTTAGCACTCTTTTCTTTAGGCTAAATGTATTCAGTTCGTCTAATCCAGGGATGTCAAACTCAAGGTCCACGGGCTGGATCTGACCTGCAAAATGCTTAGATGTGGCCTGCAGAGCCAGCTGGAAATAGCAAAAGACTGGCCTGCGGTGCCTCTGCGAGCGAAAATGGGGTGCAGGGGCATCCAGAGGCCCTGCCAATGGACCCCCCCCGGTCCATTGCTAGCTGAATTGGAGCCTCTGTGGGCCGGATTCGGGCCTCTGAGGCTCCGTTCGGACCTCTCCACAGACTATGCCTGCTTTGCTAGCTTCCCAGATTCCACTTACTCCTCCCCACTCCATTTCCCATGGGTTTACTGTACTTACTTTTCGAAGAGCTCCAGAAGAGGCTGAGCCACATGGCAGAGAAGCCAAAGTCTTTTTTTTATTGAAAAAGTTTTACAAATACAAATTTTCCCATTTCCCCCCCTTTCCCTCCCTAACCCTCCCTAGCCCTCCCCTCCTCCCATGACTTCCCCAAGGTGAAATCCAAATCCAAATCATATTATATCATACTTTATCACCCATCTATTCTGCCCCCTGTGTACTATACATTCCTACATGACATTGAACTATTCTACCCCCTATATACTATACATTTCTACACAACATTCAACTAAAAGCTCTCTGGTACTTCCTAGTTTGATATTTATTCTGCACATAATCTATCCATTTCTTCCACTCCCATACATAAGTCTCCTGAGTCCGGTCTTTTAAGTATGCTGATATCTTCGCCATTTCTGCAAAACTGGCCACCTTCAAAGTCCATTCTTCAATAGTAGGCAAAACATCCCTTTTCCAATATTGACCAATCAGTAACCTAGCTGCTGTCACCATATACAATATCAATTTTGTTTCACCCATTGAAAAGTCCTTAACTATGCCCAATAAAAACAATTGAGGAGAAAATTGGAGTTTTTTCTTGAGAACATTTTGCATAACCCACCAAATTTTTATCCAGAAAGCCTTCACTTTCTTGCAAGTCCACCATATATGATAATATGTAGCATCCAAACAGTCACATCTCCAACATTTTGGTTGAACATTAGGATACATGCATGACAATTTCTTAGGATCTAAATGCCACCTATAAAACATTTTATAAAAATTTTCCCTCAAATTCTGTGACTGCGTAAATTTAACATTCTGAACCCATATTTTTTCCCACGTTTCCATCATAACTGGTTCTGCAAAATTTTGTGCCCATTTTATCATACAATCTTTAACCAATTCATTTTCTGAGTCTCTTTCTTTTTTTTTAATTTATTTCTCTTTTTTTCTTTTTTTTTTATTGAAAAAGTTTTTCAAATACAGATTTTTCCCCCTTTTCCCCCCCTCCTCCCTAACCCCCCCTCCCCCTCGCCTCCCCCCATGGCTTCTCCAAAATAAAATCCAAATTGATATCACATTATATAATACTTTACCATCCTTTTACACCACCCCCCATATGCTAACCATTTCTTTCTAACATTATTATTATATCCCCCCTATACTATACATTTCAAAGCAACTTTCAGCTATACAATTATATAATAAATCCTAATTTGGCATTTATTTAACTCATAATCTACCCATTTCCTCCACCCCCATACATATATCTCTTAATTCAAATCTTTTACGTATATTAATATCTGAACATAACATCCCTTTTCCTAAACTAAACAATCAGTAACCTAACCTATCTCCACCCACTTTCCTACAGGTCTACCATACATAATATTTTTAATATCTTTGTTCTTCTGCCCACACCACTAAAAGATATTTCCATATATATATAAAATCCTCAAATGACTTTAAGTTTGTAATCCATATAGTATCTTCTGTAATGTCTTTCAACTGGATTATTAATTCCATCGCCCATGTTAGGGTAACATCAAGTTCTGCTTCCAACAGTATATTCAGTATCTTCAATTACCATCTGCCCCCATCAATAATAAATGTTTTCGTATATAAAAAACCACCCGAGTGACTTTATATTTATATTCCATGTAGTATCTTCTGTAGTGTCTTTTGTCTAGATTATTAATTCCAACCACCACGTTAGGGTAACAACCAGATCTTCTGCATGCCCCAATTCCATAGTTCTCTTGCCTTATAACTCAACATATACGTAATCCATTTTTCAAAGAGTCCAAAATAGAAAGTTCCAATCCGCTCAATGAAAGGCCATCTTCCACATCCCAAGAACACCAGCACTGCAGAGATCTGTTATTCTTCTCAAAATAGTATAAGTCTATGATTTGCCTCAGTTATATTTTCATGTATCAGCTTTCTATAAATCCTGCTTATTATATTTAATCGTCTCTTAAGTAACTGGCATTAGTCTGTTGGCTAAAAAAAAAGAAAAAATTTTTTTTGTTTAGTTTAAAATTTTTTAGTTTTGTAGAACCTGCTTCTTCTTTTCTTAACTTGTTGTGGTTTAGATCTCCATCCTGGTTGCCTTTCTAAGACTTGTATATCAGCTGATTGAATTACATGCTGGTCTGTAACTTGATAAGACATCAAATCGAAATCCAAAGCCGCCTCTCTTATATTTATAGGTGATCCAGCTATAGCCTCTGAAGGAGAATCCAAAAGCGGCTCATCCAAAAAGGCCTCTGTAACTTGTTGTTTTTCCATTACCTCCATCTCCATCTGCTTAGCCTGAGTTTCAATCTCTTGTTCATTTTGCTTTTCTTTATCCCCCTCCTGTGTTCCTAACACTGATGACATACGTGGAGATGTTGGATCCATTTTAAAAACCTTGTAGTAAAATTCTTCCGCTTTTTCAACAGTATCTTTCTCCTTGATATCTCAGTATTATACCAACTGGAGCATCCCACCTAAATGGGATGTTTTGTTTCTTTAATTCAGTCACCAAAAATCCAAAGCCCTTTCTATCTTTTAACATCTTGGACGGCAGCTCTTTATGTATCCAAATCTTCCTTCCATTCATTTCTAGAGTGGAGTTAAAAGACTTTTGTACAATATCATTTCTTATTCCTTTATCAGTAAAGTAAATCACCACATCTCTGGGCATCTGCCTTTGCTTTGCCACCAAAGAATTTATTCTGTAGGCCTTATCAATCTTACAGGATACCTCTTCAGGACTAACCTTTAAAATCCCAGCCAGAACTTCAGCAGACATCTTTCTCAAATCATCTCTGTTATTTTCCTGTAGTCCCCTCATTCTGACCGCAAATTCCATGGATCTGAATTGCATCATTGTGACTTCATTTTCAATCCTTTGTTTTATATTATCTACATTGTAAGTCTCGTGATCAGCTTCCTTTATTTTAGACTCTACTTCTGGGCTATTTTCTTGAATATTTATCAAATCATTTTCAATTCTTTGTATTTTATTATCCAGATTATGAATTTTATAATCAGCTTCCTTCATTTTAGACTCTATTTCTAAGTTGATATCTTTATCCATCTTTATAATTATTTCTGAAAAGCTTTTTAAAGCTGTTACAATATATCATTTCAGGTTATCATACTTTTGTTGTACCAACTCTTTAATTTCCTGTCTAAATTTTTCAAGATTCTGGTTCACAATCTCATCATGTCTTGCCATCTCCTCCAAAACAAATTCCTTTAGGTCTTTAAAGCCATTCTTCTGCATCTGCAAGCTCAAAACTTGTTCATGTGATTTATAAATGGGGGAGCCCCCCCCCACAGCTTGGTTGTCTGGCTTTGTCAGTTTTAACGCCATCCTGCCACACAAACAGACTCTTTTTAAAGAAAAAGACTTCTCTCCAAACAATATCAATATCAAGTCTCTAAGAAGGAAGAAGCATGAAGTAGGAATTTTTCTCTTCACTTCCAGCCAGCGCTATTGTTTCAGATACTTTGTAACGTATTAAACTATTCAAATGGAAGGACTTTCACTTTCAGCTTTCTTCTCAAGCCTCAGCCAGTCGCCATTTTAAACTTTCTTTTTTTTCTCTTGTTTCACTCTTTCTTCACTTTTAAAACCACTCATAGGGTTGTTAGAAATACTTGCAATTTAGAGTCCCAGATCCGGATTTCATCTTGTTTGTTCAGACAATCTGTTAGTTTTCGTTGATTGGGTTGGTCCCATTGCCTGGCTCTGCAAAGCGCAGAGTTCCCCTGAAGCCCAGAGCAGCGGTGAGCTGGATAGGGAGCCACATTCTGCTTCCTCCCCAAGAGTAAAAAAAAAAAAACTCTGGGGAGTTCGCAGAGGGCTCTACCTGTTCTCGCCGGCTCTCTCTCACGTCTCCTCAATGAGACGGAGTTTTTCGAGCCGTCTCTCAGCTGTAGAGACGGCTCTTTACGGGCGACGAGGCTGGCTGGCTGACAACGGAAACCAAACTGGAAGCCCAGTCCATTTTCTGAGTCTCTTTCTAACAAAACATTATAAACCCTCTTGATATGCATTGGGCCTTTCTCTTTTATCTGTCTAACCAATTCTTCTTCATGCAACATTAAACCAGTTTTTTGATCTTCTCTCCATCTCAGTTGAAGTTGATTATACTGTAACCAAGTTAAATTAATCCCTTCTTCCAACAGTGTATTTAATGTCTTTAGTTGCCATCTGCCCCCATCATTAAAAAGTACTTCTTTGTATAACCCCCCCCCCCGAGTGACTTTATATTTGTATTCCGGTATAATATGACCAAGATCCAACCACAACGGTATTTTATAATCCCATTTGAACCGGTGCTCCTTCCATACTCTCATCAAGGAGTTTCTAAGCATATGGCTGTTGAATACTTTATCCACTTTATTTTCATAGAATAAATATGCATGCCAACCCAATTCAAGATCATAACTCTCTATATTCAATATTCCAGTCTTTGTCCTTCCAAACCAATCACTTGCTTGTGTCAACGCTGCTGCTTCATAGTACAGTCGTAGGTTTGGAAGTTTAAGACCACCCCTTTCACGAATATCTTGCATAATTTTCAATTTAACTCTTGGCTTTTTCTCATTCCAGACAAACTTATTCACTCCTTTTTGCCATTCCATCAGCTGTTTATCACTTTTAAGCACCGGAATCATTTGAAACAAAAATAAAAATCTAGGTAGAACATTCATTTTAACTGCTGCTATTCTTCCAAGTAGAGACAGCTGCAGTTTTTTCCAGGTTTCCATATCCTTTTGTAGAAGCCAAAGTCTTTTATTCAGAAGCCTGTGAAGCTGTAAGTACATGAGATGCAAGGAAAGCAGCTTTCCCCATCTGAATAAAAGACCGGCTTCTCTGCCATGAGGGTCTGCAGGTTTGGTTTGGGCCCATTCTAACCGGCGTCGAGCAGCCTCCTGCTTGTTACTGACTGGCTAGTTCGAATGAGCAGCTTCAGGGATTGGGGCATGGCAGCCAATCAACAAGGGGCTTGCAGTTCAACCGAATGAGATAAACAAAGCAAGCTCCTCATTGATTAGTTGCTGCTGCCTCAGTCCCTGAAGCTGTCCTGAAGCAGGAGGCCTTTTCTACTACCAGAGGCCTGCTGGCCACATGGCCCCAAGCCTCAGTCTTTTATCAGAAGTTGGTAAAAATGTTTTCCTTAGATTTCACGTTCTTACAGCTTCACCATCATCTGAATAAAACACTTTGGCTTTTCTGCTAGCGGGTCAGCGACTTCTGGAGCTCTGGAGATTTTCAGAAAGTAAGTAATCCATGGGAAATGGGGTGGGATGGAGTAAGTGGAATCCTAGACGCTAGCAAAGGGGGAGGGGGAAGCAATTGTGGGGACCCCAGGGGAGCATGAGGTATCTCAGTGGTTGGTGGGAGGTCTGGGATGGCCTGCTCTGGCACTAGGCCCCATAGGCTCTTCCCCACTCTGAGACACCTCATGTGCATTTAATGATCTGCATATTTGATTAACAAATGCATTGGGGAAAGCAGGGAGTGATCACGTTCATTTAATGTGATTCAATGAAACAAATCCTCAGGTTAGGAATGTAATTGGCAGGCTCTATTATGTTCATAACTTGAAGATTACCTGTATAATGAGAGTGAGTGAGGGTCTCAGGGAAATCCTGCCTTAGCACTTGGCCACCACAGGTGCCACCCCTGACACAAGTCCCGTGTCATGCCCCCTTTGACTATGCTCACCCTAACCATGCCCACCATGACCCTGCTCCTGCCACGCTGTCCCCCCCCGGCCCTCCAAGGTCAAACACAACCCTGATGCGGCCCTCAATGAAATTGAGTTTGACACTCCTGGTCTAATCATTCTTCATAGGAAAACTTTGAGCCTTCTGAGAATTTACCAGTCTTCCCAAATATGCATCATCTGAAAATCTGATGGGCATCCCTTCTATCTTCTGCCTGCAGTATGAAACCTTATCAGATTTCTATTGGAAGCTAAGTATGCCCTGTTGATAGCATATTATCAGTCTACTAATCTAGTAACTTTTTCTTCCCAAAAAAGCAGTATAATTTGTCTTGCATGATCTGGTTTTAACTAACCCATGCTGGTGTCTAATAATCATTTTCTTACTTTCCAAATCCTCCAAACCCACTGCTTGATCATCTTTTCTAGGATTTTCTCAGATATTAATGCCAAGATGATTGGTCTGAAGTTTCTTAGATGTACTTTTCTTCCTTTTTAAAATGGGGATAGCCCTTCTCCAATCATCTGGCACTTCCCCAATATTACAGGAAGTGTAAAATTGCAGCTTGTGATTTTGAAATCACATCCACCAGTTCCTTTAGCATGGGATGCAAATCTATCCAATTGCAGAGATTTAAACTCATTTAAAGTAGCTGAGTGTTTTCATTTTTGGACCTGCGTTGCTCTCCTGCTTCTCAAGGTGTGATCTCTGATAGATTCTACCACCTTTCCCTTTCGTGAAAAGGTGCTGCACAATAGGAATTAAATAGTGAGCCAGTTGCCCATCCCCATCCCCATCTTGCCTTCTTGTCCAACCAGCTGAATGACTGCTTCCATAACTTTCCTTTTGTTTCACAAGTACCCAAATATTATTTTCTTGTTATTTCTGTTGTTTACTGCAAATCTCTGGTCATTCTGCAACTTAGTCTTCCTGAAATCATCCTTATAAAGTGTGCTTTTGTTTTATACCCCTTTTAATTTTTTTAATTTGACCTTTTTTGATTCACACAGAGATTCTTTATGTAAGAGAGAGAGCTCTTTATGCAACCACAGCTGTATCATTCTCTGTCTTCTATTTTTCTTTACATTTGGTGTTCTTTATGTTTGGGTCCTAATTACTTATTTTATTTTTTTATTTGTTAAATTTATTTACTGGCCATCTCACTTTGGGGCTACAATAAAATGGAAAAATGATTTTAAAATGTACACATAGCAATAGCAAAGGAATAAAGCAATAACAATAAACAATGAAAGTACAATAATGTCAAAGAACGCACTGTAAGCCGCCCTGAGTCTCTGGAGAAGGGTGGCATATAAATCAAATTAAAGAAGAAGAAGAAGAAGAAGAAGAAGAAGAAGAAGAAGAAGAAGAAGAAGAAGAAGAAGAAGAAGAAGAAGAAGAAGAAGAAGAAGAAGAAGAAGAAGAAGAAGAAGAAGAAGGGCAGAGGGGAGCGCAGGGGGAAGGTGGAGTGTCAGTTAATTAGTCCAATAGCCACTTCCAACAATGTACTCTTCTATTGGGTCCCTAGGCCAATTGGCAGAGCCAGGTCTTCAGATCCTTTAGGAAGGATAGGAGGGTGGGGGCAACCCTCACCCCAAGGGGCAGGATGTTCCAGAGGGCTGGTGCTATAGCAGAAAAGCTCTTCTCCTGGATCCTGTCAGTTGGAGTTCTTTGATTGAGGGATCCTGGGATCCTAAGTCTCCTTCACCGGCACAAGTAGGGTAGGCTTGTCTTAGTGGGATGAGACAGTTCATCAAGAAATCTGGATCTATGCCATGGAGGGCTTTATAGTTCATAACCAATACTTTGAACTGCACCCAAAGCAAACTGGCAGCCAGTGCAGCTCACAAAGCTCTAATGTAACATGGCTCATTCTACAGGTCCCACCCAAGGACTGCTCATGCTGCTACATTTGTATTATCTGAAGCTTCTGAATGCATTTCAAAATTTAGCCCCATGTAAAAGTGTAGTACAGTAATTCAGATGAGAGATGACTAGGGCTTGAGTGACCAAGTGCAGGCAGTCCTGATCCAGGAAAAGCTGCAGTGCAGAACTGTGCTGCGCAATCCTAAACTCTATAACTGGCCCTAAAGGATACTATGGTTGATGGTATTGAAGGCTGCTGAGAGGTCAAAGAGAGCCAGGATAGTTGCACTACCACCATTCTGCCCTCACCAGAGATCATCCATAAGTGTGACTAGTGTGCACATAAGTGTGCAGTCTCTGTCCCATAGCTGGACCTGAAGTCTGACTGAAAGGGGTCTAGGAAATATATTTCATCTGATTCTCTGAAGTTGCTAAGCAACCACCTTTTCTAAAAAGGGGGGATAGGAAATAGGACAAAAATTTTCAAGGCAGGTGGAAAATTTTAGGAGAGGGCAAAGCAGGGCCTCCTTAAAAGGCTCCAGGATCATCGCTCTTGCAGTGAAGAATTTATCACTGCATATACTCCCCTGCAAGCCACCATCCTGGAGGCTTTTACCAACCAGGAAGGACAAGGGTCTAATTGACAGGTGGTTGCATTGATACCATTGAGGAACCTGTCCACTTCATTAGGACCAATAGGATCTTAAGACCCCCTGGTCCCTAGTGTTGAGTTATAGTTATGTCATTTTTCAAAATTTCTCCATAGAAATGGAGAAAGCATCCATAGAATCCTTCCTACTTTTTCCTTTAGCTTATTGACATAAATTCTCTTGAAATCTAGGTCACTAATCTGCTAATCTGTCTATCTGTGATGGAATGTGCACCTGCAGCAGCCGAGGGGGAGAGTTTTGCCAACTCGGAGCTTTTCTGGAAAGAGACCCAGATTAAGAGATTGTGCATAATAATATTATCAATATGATCATTTTCTGTGTTATGTGTTTGTGTGTGCTTTCAAGTCAGACTTGACTCTTGGTGACTGCCTGGACAAATCCCTTACCAAGACTTTGGAAGTGGCTTTCCCATTATCTCCTTCCTAGGGCTGGCAGAGTGTGCCACCCATGTCCAGGAATATCACACAGTTGACTTTGTGTCCAAGGTGGGACTAGAACTCATGGTCTCCTAGTTTCTACTCTGATACCTTGGCCTCTATACCAAACTGGCTCTCCATATCATCATTACTGAGTTTAAAGTAATATTTCTTCTTTCTTATATAGAATGCATTTAATTTTTAATTTATGTTCTTCTTTTTATGGATTTTTATAATAGCCAAACAACTTTCAGAAATCACATTAATGTTTATCCTCTTCTTAGATTCTGGTTGTGATTCAGTGGCTGATGCAAAGAAGGAGGATGCTGGGAGTCTACAAGTGTCATACAATTTTCCAGCCTGTCAGGCCCGTGAACCTTTAGTGACCAGATTAGAAAATCTTGTTGCAGTGCAGCCTGATCGTATACGCTGTGGGGTATAGTATATTTCTACTCTTTCAAAGTTGATCTGATAGAACTGGAAGAGAAAGCATGCTCTGCAGTAGATACAGCTTAATTATAATAGCACAGCTATTCACAAGCAGACTTGTTCTTAACATTGCTAGCCAAATTTTTGAGTTGGACTATATGGGTAAGAAAATGTGTGATATATGTAACCGCGTTCTGTAACATGTTTTCCTTTTCTTGGGCAAAGGATGGTGAACCTGCAACCAAATACTCTTCAACCAAAACTTAAGCAGCCCTAGCCAGCATAGACACTGATTAAGAATGCTTAATTAAATCACAGCTCACAATATCTGGTTTACCGCAAATACTCTATCCCTACCGTATTCTTTTTTACTATGCATTTCCTTTTTCTATTTCACATTGTTATCTGAGGTGTTACATGAGTTTGGGTTGAATTTTAGTTCTGTTTTCTGTAATTCATCTTACGGGGGAGGGAAACAAAGTATGTTGCTGGGGTTTTAATGATGTTGTAGTTCTGCTCAGACATAGGTATAAATGATTTTTATAAATTTGTGGCTGCATAGTTGGCCTGAATCTACCAAAAGGATAGTGCTTGTACCAAGAAGGTTGGTTTCCAGGTTTCTGGATTATTTCCTCCCCTTTCCTCCACAATGTCCTGAAAAGAGAAAATCTACAGCATCCCTGCCATATAATGAACAAATAAGACGAGAAAATTCAATTTGGAGGATACGGTACCTTGGGTTTTTTTGTTTTTTTTAAAATTTGATTTGTATGCCGCCCTTCTCTGACTCAGGGCGGCATACAATGCGCTAAGCAATAGCCTTCATTCTTTTGTATATTTATACAAAGTCAGCTTATTGCCCCCACAAACTGGGTCCTCAATTTACCTACCTTAGAAAGGATGGAAGGCTGAGTCAACCTTGAGCCTTGGCGAGATTCGAACCTGCAGTAATTGCAGGCAGCTGTTCTTAATAACAGGGTGCTTTAGACCACTGAACTACCAAGGCTCTGTACTACCAAGGTTAACCCAGACCCAAATCATATAGGGATTTATCAGTTTCATTGAGAAATTTGGTAATCAGAGTAGCACCATCAATATCGGTTCTGTGATTCAGAAGTGGTTCTTACCTGTCAGCAAGTAGGCTACTGCATTTTATTTTATTTTTATTTATTATTTTATTTATTAATTAAATGTATTGGCTACCCATCTTAACAAAGGGTACCTCTGCACAGCTGAGTTTTGAAACAATTATAGTTTCAGGTAATCTTAAGGGTAAGTCTAAGCAAAGAGACTATTACAGTAAACCAGTCTAGGGGCAATGAAGATATTGTTAATTTTTGCTAAAGTCTCCTGCTCTCAAAAGCGCTTCAACTGGGACGCCAGCCAAGGTTGCTCTCTGGTATTCCAGAAAGAGCTTAGTGCCCATGAGAAACTGAAGCCATGGATTTGCCACCCCCTCCAGAGTGAGATGGGGACTAACAACACATGTGGCAGTTTCTGCATGAATAATAGAATAACAGAGTTGGATGTCTTCTAGTTTCAGCCTTTTTAAACATTTCTGTGAAACAAACTGGAGGGAGAAATATCTTCTTTTAAAACCGGTTCTGCCCTATACTGAGCTGGTTCTTCATAATACTGTACTACAATTTCTTCAGTCCTGCAGTTGTTTTAGTCACCTGAGCTTCTTTGCAAAAGGAGTGGATTGGGTTCATAGAATTGTTGTGGAGGGAGGAGACACAAGCCATGTGCACCAAAGCCTATTGGAAAATCTTTGGAAAGTTTTAAGAATCTAACTGCTTCATATATTTTTGCAGGCTGAGCATGACTCTTAAGGATAAATAAGTCTTTGGAATAATTGAAATAAAATGCAGTGTTAATTGAATGTGGTGATGTGCATTCAAATGTTTTGTGAAAAACTGATAAAAAATTATCATATAATTGACATAAGAGTCAATAGCAGCAGGCAAAATGAGTATAGTTTTTTAATCATAGCTTTGTAAAAAATTTCATCTTTTTTTTCAAAAAATACACATTTTAGGAAAAAAATGTGGTTGGCATTTGCTGAATGGTAGAACTTATGTTTGTTATTGGCTTAAGTGCTTAAATATATTTTGATCCTTTTAATATTGCATGCCATTTATGAATTTGCTAAATAAAGGACAGCAATCATTATCACTGTCTCTACAATCAAGTTGTGATGAGAATAAACTTTGTTTCATTCCCTCTGAACCAATGTTATCAGGCCAGCAGCCATCTATATAGAGTTGAAAAAGAAGATGCATTCTTCCTCATACCAAGCCCAAATAAGGGAGCTTGTACCTGTAGATCCTCACGCCCCAAAAGATATCAATGTATTGTGAAAACTGAATATTCCAAAGGCCCTAGATCTTACTATCATTTTTTTTAAATGTAGGTGCAGACAACCATTTTTATAATCCTAAAGTGTAAATTGGATAGACAAATAAAAATGGAAGTGGAATTTTCTTCTAAGAGCTGTCAGCCACTGCGACTATCAGCAAATATCGAGAATGAATATACAGTCTCCGTTTACACACCAGGTAAGTACTAAAGCTGGACTTTTTATCCTGAATTTGTGTATGCGTTAGAACATTTTAGTAGAGTTTCTCTTCTAATTAGTGGCACGCTAGTACTAGGCTAACAAACTATCAAAAATATTTTTCCTGTCACTGAGGATGCAAAAAGCTACAATTAGAAAATAAATTTATTTACACAAACTCACAAGTGGATAGCTGGTGGAATGCACAGAATTAAAAGAGTTTAAGATCATAAAGGAGACCTGCATCTTTCATGGGTTAATACAAGAAGTCAAGATGCGAGGAGAAAGCTGACACAGGAAGCAGAAGCTCAGCTGCACTTCCTGTTTCCTGTACTTTCTGTTCACGCTGCTAATTTTAACATCATTATATTTTTAAAAGCATTAGGAAACTTCTCTTTATATGAAGTATTATGTATTGTCAGAGGACATATTTCTATACATATAGTAGCTAATTTAGTTTTTACAGGTAGTCCTCGACTTATAACCATATGTTTAATGACCGTTGAAAGTTACATCAACACTGAAAAAATGACTTATGATGACACTAAGGTCCCCATGATCATATGATCAAAAACAAGCAAAGTTAATGGGTGAAGCTGGATTTGCTTAACAACTGAATAATTCGCTTAACAACTGTGGTAAAAGTCGTAAAGTCAGGTATGGCTCACTTAATGATAACATTGCTTAGTATTGGAAGTTACAGTCCAATTAAGGTTATAAGTCACATTAACAAGTTACTTATGTAGATAATTATGGAATTATCCACAATGTTAATGTTAGATGCTATATAGATCAGTATGGAGCCAAGAATTTGAAGGACATGGTGCTGGCTTTAACTAGTTGGATATCTGAGTCACTGTTAACTCTGGTCATTGGATTTCTGATTCAAAATTTTAGCCTGATACACTCATAGACTCTGTACAATAAGTTTTTTTTAAATAAAATAAGGAATGAAACAAAATTGTTGTAAACATCAACAGTGGTTTGAAAGCTTATTTTAAATCTTTCTGGTCCCTTTTAGTTACACAGTAAGTGAAATTGCTAGAATTGTCAGATTGCTTGGAATACTTAAATTGCTTACTGCTTTACAATTTTGGCTGCTCTGCCTCCCCTGGCCCAGACGCCCCTACTTTCTCCCCCCATATCTGGCCTTTGGGGCATCCTACACTCTGTTGGATGTCCTCTGTATGCCTGGCTCAACATTTGCAAGTCAGCTGCTTCGCAAGCCATTTCAAGCATGTCTCATCAACAGTGGAAGGAAAATGACAGCAAAGGTCAGCTGGGGTAGCTGGGCCGGTGGAGCGCTGGGTAGCAGATTTGGTAGGGGTGACAGAGTACAGGACCTCCAAAAGTCCAGAAATGCAGGCGGCGGAGATAGGTGAGTGAAAGGAGCTGAAGAGGAAGCAGTTCCTTACCTTACCGAGACTCAGGGCTCTCCAAGGCAGCAAGCCAGGAATTACTTGGATTGGGTTGAATCCATGCCTAATAACCAGGTGGGATTTGGTTAATGACAGCCACCAGAACTCCTGAGATTGGTGTTGCTAAATAATGTGATCATGTGATACTGTGCTTTACAACTACATTGCTTAGTGGCAGAAATTCTGGTCCCAATTACCATTATTAACTACTACATCATTATTACCTGTATATGCTCACTCCTTATATATTCTGTTCTTGTAGATCATTTATATGTGGAAACCATGTTCTTGTTCTTTTATTCTCCATGTCATTTTGATAATAGTTCTTGTGTTCTCATTCTTTTATGCTGTTCAGGGGTAAGTTTTAATAAATTTCAACAATGGCATCAAAGCAAAATGCTAATGACATGTTTCAACAAATGCAAACACTCCATAATGAACTTAATGGATAAAATTAGAGTTTGATTTGCTTTGTTCTGGAAACTGTGCAACATCCATAGACAGAAAATTCAATGTAAATGAATCAACCATCTGCCATATGCCAAAAGGAAGACTATGTTTATAAGGCTATTTGCGCAGCTGCTCCAGAAAGTGCTAAAGTGATATCTGTGATTTGTAAAGAAGTATGGAAGAAATAGAAAAGTGGCCTAGTTTGTGCATAAATGAAATGGTTGGTTCCAAGGGATGCCTTATGAACAACAAAATAAAAATAACCCCATATAAATTTACAAATATTTGAACTTCGGGTTGCAGGAGCATGACAGCTGAAACTTGCGGAGCTGGAGAAAACTAACTCATCCCAAAAGGCGGTATTAACATTGCTACATACGTTAAAGGAATCTATGACCAAAAGTCATAATAAAATAAGGAAAGATATAGGGGAAGTGAGAAACGATACGGGAGAGATGAAGGGGAAAATCCAAAATATAGATGAAAAACTTGAGAGCTTTCAACAAATGATAATAAAAAACGAACAAAGAATCCAGAAAATGGAAGAAAAAACAGAACAAGTAGAGAAGAAAGTAGATGATATAAATTATAAACTGATACAAGCAAACAAATAGTTAATAAATACCATGAATAATGTTAGAGACAGAGAAAGCTGACCACTATCTAAGGTTTCAAAATATAGAAGAGGAGAAGGGAGAAGAACTACCAGAATTAATGAAAAAACTATTGGCGAAGGTGCTAGGAATAGATAAACAGGAGATGGATATTGAAGTGGCTGAAACATATCAGATCTACACAAACTACGCAAGAAGGTATAACCTTCCCAGAGAAGTGCATGTAAGATTCATGAAAAAACCAATACGAGATGAGATCCTTAATAAGGCTAGAAATAAACCACTAGACTACAAAGGGAAACACTTGGTGGTTTTGAAACAAATCCCTAGGAGAGTTAGGGAGCTCACTTTCGGAATATCACTTTCTGACCATAGTATTCATTATACACAATATAAATTTTAGGTGGCTGATACCCGAAGGGATTTTAGTCACCTGGCAGGAAAAAAGACACCGATTAGATTCACTTGACAAAGCAATGGACTTCTATGAAAACTACTTTACCTCGGAAGAGGAACAGGAAGCAAGAGATGAATTAGTACACAAGGGCCAAGAAGTACCAACAATACAAGGGAGACACTTACAACAAGCGCAGAATGAAAAGGAGAAAAAATAATGTTGAGACGAGAAGGAACAATAGCAAAAGAACCCAGCTGGACCCAGCTGTTTTGGCAAACTATCGTCCAGTTTCCAACCTTCGCTTCTTGGCGAAGGTTGTTGAGAGTGTGGTTGCGTGACAGCTACCGCAGTACCTGGATGAAACCGTCTATCTAGATCTGTTCCAGTCCGGCTTCAGGCCCGGGTACAGCACAGAAATGGCATTGGTCGCGTTGGTTGATGATCTCTGGAGGGCTCGGGACAGAGGTTGCTCCTCTGTTCTGGTCCTATTAGACCTCTCAGCGGCTTTTGATACCATCGATCATGGTATCATGCTGCGCCACTTGGAAGGGTTGGGAGTGGGAGGCACTGTTTTATGGTGGTTCTCCTATCTCTCCGACCGGTTGTAGTCTGTGTTGGCTGGAGGGCAGAGGTCGACCTCAAGGCCCTTGGTTTGTGGGGTGCCACAAGGGTCGGTCCTCTCGCCTCTCCTGTTCAACATTTATGTGAAGCCGCTGGGTGAGATCATCCGTGGTTTTGGGGTGCAGTGCCATCTATACGCTAATGACACCCAGCTGTACATCTCCACCCCAGACCACCCCAACGATGCCCTTGAAGTGATGTCCCGGTGCCTGGAGGCCGTGCGGGTCTGGATGGGGAGGAACAGGCTCCGACTCAATCCCTCCAAGACTGAGTGGCTGTGGCTGCTGGCGTCCCGATATAGTCAGCTGGTGCCATCGCTGACTATTGGGGGCGAGACATTGGCCCCCACGGAGAGGGCGCGTAACTTGGGTGTCCTCCTCGACGCATGGCTGTCTTTAGAAGAGCATATGACGGCTGTGGCCAGGGGGGCTTTCTATCAGGTTCACCTGATACGCCAGTTGCGCCCCTTTCTGGATCGGGACTCCTTATGCATGGTCACTCATGCCCTCGTTACTTCACGCCTGGACTACTGCAACGCTCTCTACATGGGGCTCCCCTTGAGGAGCACTCGGAGGCTCCAACTGGTGCAGAATGCGGCCGCGCGGGTACTTATGGGGGCGACATGGCGCTCCCACATGACACCTCTCCTGCGCGAGCTGCATTGGCTTCCAGTGGTCTTCCGAGTGCGCTTCAAGGTGTTGGTTCTCAACTTCAAAGAGCTCCATGGCTTAGGATCCGGTTATTTACGATACCACCTTCTGCCTCCGATAACCTCCCACCGGCCAACACGCTCCCACAGAGAGGGCCTCCTCAGGGTGCTGTCTGTCAGGCAATGTCGGCTGGCGACCCCCCCGGGGAAGAGCCTTCTCTGTGGGGGCACCGGCCCTCTGGAATGAGCTACCCCCAGGGATACGACTGATCCCGGCCCTCCGTACCTTCCGCTGGGCCCTGAAGACTTTTTTATTTCAGCAAGCTGGGCTGGGTTAAAAATCTTTTAATTGGGGAATTTTATGGGCAAGGGGTTTTAAATTGGAGAAGCCAAAGATAATTTAATTTTGTTTTAATGTATTTTAATATTTATATTGTGTGTTTTTAATTTTGGCTGTTCACCGCCCCGAGTCCTTCCGGAGAGGGGGCGGTATAAAAATTTAATAAATAAATAAATAAATAAATAAATAAAACCCAGGGAAGTAAGAGCAACCTGGACTATAAGACCTGATATAAGCAAATTAATGCAAGAAAAAATAAAGATGCTCTCGGTTAACATTTTTTTTTTATTGTAAAAGTTTTACAATTACATTTTCACCCCGTTTTCACCCCCCTAACCCACCCCAAGCTCCCCAACCCATCCTCCCTAACCCCCCCTAACCCTCCCCTCCCCCCCGGACTTCCATAGAATGTACCCCATCATTATCCCCTTTATATAAAAAAGAAACCTTGAACTTTAAACCCCCCCAACCCCCATATCATTTTTCATCTTCACATAGTTCAAATATTTCTATCTTAATGTAATATAATACTATCAATAAAAAGCTATTTGATACTTCCTAGTTTGATATTTGTTCTGCACATAATCTATCCATTTTTTCCATTCACATTCATAAGTCTCTTGTGAGCGGTCTTTTAAATATGCTGAAATCTTCGCCATCTCAGCGAAACTGGCCATCTTCAAAGTCCATTCTTGAACGGTGGGCAAAGCTACATTTTTCCAATATTTACCTATCAACAATCTCGCTGCTGTAATCATATACAAAATCAACTTTGTTTCATCCACTGTAAAACCCTTAGCTATACCCAATAAAAACAATTGTGGAGAAAATTGAATTTTTTTCTTCAAAACATTCTGCATAACCCACCAAATTTTTATCCAAAAAGCCTTAACTTTCTTACAGGTCCACCAAATATGAAAATATGTAGCATCTGTACAATCACACCTCCAACATTTTGGCTTAACATTAGGATACATACACGACAGTTTCTTAGGGTCTAGATGCCATCTATAAAACATTTTGTAAAAATTTTCCCTCAAATTCTGCGACTGTGTAAATTTAACATTCTGGACCCAAATTTTTTCCCATGTTTCCAACTTCACTGGTTCTTCAAAATTTTGTGCCCACTTAATCATACAGTCTTTAACTAATTCAGTTTCTGAATCCCTTTCTAGCAAAACATTATAAAGCCTTTTAATATGCATTGGACCTTTCTCTCTTATATGTCTAACCAATTCTTCCTCATGCAACATAATACCAATTTTTTGGTCCTCTTTCCATCTCAATTGTAATTGATTATATTGTAACCAAGTTAAATTAATCCCTTCGTCCAACAGTGTCTGCAAATTCTTCAGCTGCCATCTGCCCGCATCTGTAAAAAGAACCTCTTTGTATAAAACCCCCCCGAGTGACATTATATTTGTATTCCACAAAGTATGACCAAGATCCAACCATAGCGGTATTTTATAATCCCATTTGAGTCGGTGCTTCTTCCAAACTCTCATCAAAGAGTCTCTAAGTATATGGCTTTTAAATATTTTATCAACTTTGTCATCATAAAATAAGTAAGCGTGCCATCCAAATTCAAGATCAAAACTTTCTGCATTCAATATTCCAGCCTTTTTACTTCCAAACCAATCACTTGTTAAAGTTAAAGCTGCTGCATCATAATATAGCTGTAGGTTTGGAAGTTTAAGACCTCCTCTTTCTGGAACATCTTGCATAATTTTCAATTTCACTCTCGGCTTCTTCTCGTTCCAGACGAACTTATTCACTCCAAATTGCCAAACTTTCAATTGTTTATCACTTTGAAGCACCGGAATCATTTGAAACAAGAAAAGAAATCTTGGCAAAATATTCATCTTAACTGCTGCTATTCTTCCAAGTAGAGACAGCTGCAGTTTTTTCCAAGTCTCCATATCTTTCTGCACCTCTCGCCACAACACCTCATAATTATTTTGAAACAATTTCATGTTTGATTCTGCAACCTGAACTCCTAGATATTTTACCTTAGGTACAATCTCAAAACCTGCCCTCCTTTCAAGCTCATGTTTGCGATCTTGTGTCATGTTTTTAACTATCATTTTAGTCTTTTTTGGATTCAATCTGAAACCTGAAACTTTACCATAATCTTGTATAATGTCCTTCATCAAGATTATTGATTCCATTGGTTGTGATAGGGTAACAACCAGATCATCTGCAAATGCCTTTATTCTGTAATCCTCTTGCCTAATCTTTATACCTTTCAAGATATTAGAGTCCCGTATTGTATTTAACAAGACTTCTAGTGTTAAAATAAATAAAAGTGGGGACAACGGGCATCCCTGTCTTGTTCCTTTTTCAATTTTAAACTCTGTTGTCAAACTTCCATTAATAATAATCTGTGCCTTTTGCTCTTGATAAATTGCCGAAATCGCCTGTATAAATTGGTCCCCAAAGTCCATCTTTTTCAAAGTCTTTACTAGAAAATTCCAATCCACTCTATCAAAGGCCTTCTCTGCATCCAAAAAGACCAGCACTGCAGGGATCTGTTTATTCTTCTCAAGATATTCCAGTAAATTTATTACTTGCCTTACATTATCCTTCATATATCTGCCCTCGATAAATCCCGCTTGATCATCATGAATCACCTCTTGAATTACTGGCATCAATCTGTTGGCTAATACTTTTGCATAAATTTTATAGTCATTATTTAAAAGAGATATTGGTCTATAATTTTCCGGTTTTTTAGGACCTACATGTTCTTTTGGTATCAAAGTAATATATGCTGATTTCCATGATGGGGGTATTTTACCCCCTTGTTGTATATTGCAAAATAAGTCTCTAAGTTGTTCCACCATTTCTGCTTGTAAAGTTTTATAATACACTGCAGTCAATCCATCTGTTCCAGGAGCTTTAGCTGTTTTCAATTGTTTAATTGCTGCAATTATTTCCTCAACTGTTATAGGGTAATTCATTCTTTCTTTTTGTTGACTAGTAATTTTTGAGACTCTTTTCTCTTCTAGATATTTTTCTGTAAGTCCATTCTGTATATCATCTTTGGCATATAATTTAGTATAGTATTCTACAAAGACTTCTTTAATCAATTTTTGTTGAGAAATTTCTTTCCCTCCAATATCAATACTCTCAATAGTCCGTATACTCTGCTTCTTCCTTAAGGTGTAGGCCAACCATCTTCCCGGTTTATTAGCATTACAAAACGTATTATGCTTCGCATATTGTAAATTTGTTGCAGCTTGCTCCGCCAAGAGCATTTGAAATTGATCTTTCAAAAGTTTTATAGCACCAGATATTCTTTCATCTGTTGGGTTTTTAATGAGTAGCTGTTCCTTATTCTTTATTTCTACTTCCAATTCGAGTCTTTTCTTTTGTCGATTCTGTTTATGTTTAGAGTTCATATAAATGAGTACCCCTCTCATATACGCTTTACTCGCATCCCATACAATTTCAATTGGGGTACCTTTATTCAAGTTCATCTCAAAAAATTCTTTCATCTGTTTTTTAAGTTCTGTTATATTTTTTTCATATCTAAACAAATTTTCATTTAATCTCCATGACCTTCTCTCAGTTTTTCCCATCTCAATTTCTATCCATACAGAACTATGATCAGTTAAAGTTCTTGGAAATATCTTTGTTCTTTTTGTTTTAACAAGTAAATCATCTGATAACAAGATAAAGTCAATCCTGGAAAAAGATCTATGTCTGTCAGAGAAAAAAGTATAGTCCAATTCTTTTGGGTTGTAAATTCTCCATATATCTTTTAATTCCAAATCTTCTTTCATATCAAAAAAAGTCTGTGGTAGTCTGATCCTTACTTTCGCCAAACTCTTTTTATCTAGTTTAGAATCAATTACTCCATTCCAATCTCCCATTATTAAAATAGATCTATAATCCCATTGCAATATTTTATTATGTAAAGTCTTATAAAAATGATCCTGTTGTTGGTTCGGAGCATAAATTCCAATCAGAAGAATTTGGCCATTTGCTGTATACAATTCAATTGCAATAAACCTACCACCTTCATCTGCTTCTATAATTTTAGCAGACAATCTTTTATTTACATAAATAACCACACCATTCTTTTTTTCCGAGTTTGAAGCTATAAAATGTGTTCCTAATTTGGAGTTTATCAGATATTTGTGATCTTGAGTTCGAATATGAGTTTCTTGTAGACAAATTATGTCATTATTAAATTGTCTCAGATATGTAAATAACTTGTTCCTTTTTTGTGGTGAGTTTAATCCGTTAACATTCCAAGATAAAAGCCTAATTGTCATCTTGACCTTTCTGAAGCGATGAGCTGCCTTGCCTCGCTTCTTCTGAGGTCTTCGGCTTTGCTCCCCCCATAGCTTCACTTTGTGTGGTGCTTTTGGCTCCCCCTTTATGTTGACTTACTTGTTGTTGTTTTTCTTTTATTTGCTTGGAGACTGCGCGAGTTATACGTTGGTCCTTAACTTCAGGTATCCGAGCTGGATCCAAAGCAGCATCTCTTGTTGACAAAATTGGTGAAGATTCTAGCAGGGATTCCTCCATAAGGCCTCCTCCTCCTACAGTTCCCTGCATTTCCACTAATTCCGTCTGCTTGGACTGTTGTTCCCTCTCATGCTGAAATTGCTTTTCCTTATCACTTTTTATCTCCAGCATTGTAGATGTACGTGGGGATGATGATCTTTCTTTAAGAATATTATAGTAAAAATATTCCGCCTTCTGAAAAGTATTCAATCGGTGTCCTTCTCCATTATACTTCAAAATTATACCAGTTGGGGCATCCCACCGGAATGGTATTTCTTGCTTTTGCAATTCATTCACTAGAAACCTATATTCTTTTCGATCTTTTAACATCTTAGGTGGTAATTCCTTATAAACTCCAATTTGAGCTCCCTCCACTTGCACAGAGGAAAGAAAGGATCTTTGCAAAATATCATTTCTTATTCTTCTGTCTGTAAAATATATCACCACATCTCTGGGTAATTTTCTTTGTCTAGCCACCCATGAATTTACTCTATAAATTTTATCTATTTTATAGACCACGTCTGCTGGATCAATTTTTAACAATACAGCCAAGGCATCTGAACAAATCTGTCTCAAATCTTGCCTATCATTTTCTTTTATTCCTCGAAGCCTAATAGCAAATTCCATGGATCGAAACTGTAACATTGTAATCTCATTTTCAACTCTCTGCACTTTATTGTCCACATCAACAATTTTAGAATCAGTATCCTTCATTTTAACATTAACTTCTGATTTAAATTCTTCCAGTTTGGAATCCACTTTGCTAATGGTTTCTGCCAGATCAGAAACCACATTTGTCAATTTGTCAGACACCTTGTCATAATTCTCTTTCATTGCCTCTTTAAATTCATTAATTTCTTTCTTCATTTCCTGTTGTGATTTTTGAAATTTATCATCCAGAGCCTGGGTAATAAAGTCCTTCAAATTTTGAACATCAAAGTCCTTTCCCTCACCCTGCTGGCTGGGAGGGGGCTGCTGTTCCGGTTTATGAGTGGGAGATCCCTCCCCTGCAGCCTTTCCTTCCTGTTTCTTTGAAGCCATTCTGCCACGTAAATTAACTTTTCTAAAAAAAGGAAGTCTTTTTTCCTTTGCACCTCCACAAAGTCCTTTGAAAAAGTCCCCCAGATTTAACCAAATTAGAAATTAAGTAAGCTGAAGCAAGCTCAGGTTTATGTTAAAAGGAATTTTTTCTTCCACTCTTCTCTGTTCACTTGCTACAAGCAGTGCTACAATGTAGCTTGTTCAAATAGCTTTGCAAGATCACTCTCCCTTTCAGCTCGTTAACGCTGGAACGGCGCCATTTTTTTTTCAAGCCGTTCCGCTCACTCTAGCCTTTTCCCAAATCAAAAGTTCAAAAACAAAGAGTTACTTGCAGTTTCTTGGTTTGGGGGTTGAGGTTGTTTTGTAATAAAATTATTTTTCATCAATTTAAATGTTTGCTGCAGCCGGCTTGCTCTGACAAGCAGAGTCGTCCCACGCCGTCCGGAGTCTCCGCAAGTTGAAAGGGAGCCGCGCCCGTTTCCTCCCCAGTAGCAAACTTCTGGGGGTTCACAGGGGCTCGACCTGCCTCTTGCTTCACTCTTCTCCTCAAATCCTCGGGATTTAGGAGTTTTCAAGCCGCTCCCCTCACTCGGAGCGGCTCTACAGGCGGCTGGGCTGGCGGTCCTTCAGAAGCGACCGTCTTCGCCGGTGGCAGACAAACCCGGAAGTCGCTCTCGGTTAACATTAATGAGCTGAACTCACCTATAAAAAGGAAGAAAATATTTTCTAAACTACACAAATTAAAATTGGACATAATAGCACTTCAAGAAGTGCACATTAAGAAACACCATAAGAAATTATTGGAACACCCCAAATTGGGAAAACTATTCTATTCACTATCCCAGCAAAAAAAAAAAAAAAGAAGGGTGTTACTATACGTTAAAGACAAATGCCAAACTAATTTTTAATGATGAAGAAGGGAGAAACTTGATGTTGGAGGTAGCTTTGAATCAAAAACGGACTCTCCTGGTTGTTACATATGCACCATATATAGGACAAGAGGAATTCTATAAGAAATTTCATAAAAAAATACTAGAAGTATTTTTTTATATTTGTATCACGGGAGACATTAACACAATAGTTGATAAAAAACTGGATTACAAAAGTAGTAAAACAAATAAGAAAACAAGAAGGACCCTACCTAGAACTCTTACCAAAATGATAGAAGAACTATCAATTCATGACATTTGGAGAGAAATAAATCCTGAGAAAAAACATATACATTTTATTCCAATGTGCATCAATCTTGGTCTAGAATAGACATGATTTGGATGAATTCGGAATTAAGTGGGAATGTGCAAGAGATTGAAATTGAACCAAATTTTTGGGCACACTACAATCCAATAAAAATTAGTTAGAAAGGACAAAAGAGGAAAATAAGATGGACTTTAAATCAATCAATAACAAAAGACAAAGAATGCATACAGATGATGGAAAGAGAAATGGGATTCTTCTTTAAAGAGAATAGAAAGGAATAGACTTCCTTACAGAACATGTGGAATACCGCAAAAGCAGTTATTAGAGGACTAGCTATAACATATACAGCACAGAAAAATAAGAAAAAGAAACAGTACTAAAAGGCGCTGGAAGAAGAATATAAAGCACTTGAATTAGAGTCACAAAAGGAACCACACAAGATAGGCTTAAGAAACCAAATGGAGCTGATTAAACACAAATTAAATATTATAGGAAAAGATGAACTGGCAGAACAAATAAAAAGAACAAAGCAAAACTTTTTTGAAAATGCCAATAAACCAGGAAGGTGGCTAGCCTACAGACTGAAAAAAGAAAAAGAGAAGAATTGGATAATAAAATTACAGGATGAGAAAGGTACATAATACATAACTTTTATAAGATGTTATATGATAATGACAAAATACCAGAGGAAAGAATAATACAGTATTTGGACAATGCTAACTTACCCAAAATTCCAGAAACGGTGAAGAATATGCTGGATGAAAGAATATCAATGGCAGAACTAACAGAAGCAAGTAAAAAGCAAAAAAACAAGGACCGGATAGTCTACCAGTAGAAATCTATAAAGAATTACAAGAAAGCCGGTCAATTTTAGAGGTATATAATGAAGTGCTATTGGAAGCCAAAATCCCAGATACATGGAAAGTGGCCTACATCACCCTGATTCCAAAAGAAGATTCACATATAACACAAATAAAAAATTATAGACCAATTTTGTTATTAAACACAGACTACAAAATTTCCACATCAATAATTGCTGAAAGATTAAAAAGATTCCTAATTGACTTTATTCATCCAGACCAAAATGGGTTTTTACCCAAGAGACAAATAAGAAACAATGTGAGAATAATTCTGGACACACTAGAATATTATGAAACTCATAATGAAAAACAATTAGCGTTAATATTTTTGGATGCACAAAAAGCATTTTATAACATAAATTGGCAATTTATGTTGCAGCAACTAAAATATGTGGATTTTGGTGGGAAATTTTTGAATATGATAAAGGCAATTTATACTCAACAGAAAGCTAAAGTATTGGTAAATGGAGATATGACAGAAAGTTATAGTATAAAAAAAGGAACAAGACAAGATGTCCATTCTCTCCATTATTATTTATTTTAACACTAGAAGTTTTAACCAGGAATATCAGATTAGATTTAGAGATAAAAGGAATGGAAATTAAAAACAAAAAAGTATAAATTACAAGCGTTTGCTGATGATTTAGATAGAAGAACCTTTAGAAACTGGCCCCAAACTAATAAAGAAATTTGAGGAATATGGAGAGGTGGCAGGGATGAAAATAAACAAAGATAAAACTAAAGTATTAGTCAATAATCTTACAGACAAACAAAAAAAGGAATTGTCAGAGAAAATTGGTTTACAGATAACAAAAAAGGTTAAATATCTTAGTATCCATCTAACAGCAAGGTGTGTGACGATTAAAGATGATAATTATTTAAAATTGATTCACCGAATTAAATTGGACCTGGATAATTTACAGTTATCTATGATAGGGAGAATAGCAGTCAAAATGAACATGCTACCAAAATTACTTTTTTATTTCAAACAGTATCAATAAAATTAGAAAAGAATTTTTTTGATGAACTAAATAAAATGACTGAAATATATTTGGCAAGGTAAAAAACTGAGAATAAAATTGAAAATGTTACAGGAATCTAAAATTAATGTTGGCTTTGGGCTCCCAGACTGAGAACTATACCACCAGGCAGCAGCTCTTACATGGTTAAAAGAATGGGTAAACTTGAAACACAGAAGGCTATTATTATTAGAAGGACATGATCTGCAATTAGTTTGGCACGCCTTTCTTTGGTAGCACGGTGCATAAATACTTTCAGAGGCATGATGTGAGGAATGCGTTGTTTAGCATATGGGAAAAAATTAAATCACAACATTATAGGAAAATACCAGTCTGGCTGTCCACAATGGAGGCATTAATATATCCAAACCTCATTAATCTAGGAAAAAATGTACTCTATAAAGATATTTTAAATGAGAGGAGTGAACTTAAATCTAGGCAACAACTACAGCACCAAGGGGTAGATCTAGCTTGGTGGCCGTACTTCCAGATTCAGTCAAGATATGAGAAAGATGTTAGAACATGGGGTATAAATAAAGAACCAACAACATTTTACAAAATTTTACAAAATTGACAAAATTTTAATGGTGACGGATGAAAAACTGATTAAAAATATATATAATTATTTACTGAACTACAAAATGGAGGAAGAAATAGTTAAAGAAACAATTATTGCTTGGGCAAAAACTTTGGTTATAATATAGAATTAGAGAAATGACAAAAACTTTGGGGCAGAAATTACAAATTGACCATGGCCTCGGCATACAAAGAAAATCTCTATAAGATGTTTTACAGGTGGCACTTATCATCTGCAAGACTGGTGAAAATGTTCAGCAATCCATCTGCCAAATGCTGGAAATGCAACCAGACCCCAGGCACCTATTACACACGTGGTGGACATGTGGTAAAGCAAAAAAATATTGGGAGAACATACATAACTGGCTGGAAACGATAACTGAACAAAATATTGAGTTTAAACCAGAAACATGCCTTTTAGGCAGAGGTGAAATCCAGCAGGTTCTGACAGGTTCTGGAGAACCAGTAGCGGAAATTTTGAGCAGTTCGGAGAACCGGTAGTGGAAATTATGAGTAGTTCGGAGAACCGGCAAATACTGCCTTTGGCCGGCCCTAGAGTGGGGTGGGAATGGAGATTTTGCAATATCCTTCCCCCAGGAGTGGGGAGGGAATGGGGATTTTGCAATATCCTTCCCCTGCCATGCCCACCAAGCCATGCCCACCAAGCCACGCCCACAGAACCGGTAGCAAAAAAAATTGGATTTCACCACTGTTTTTAGGTATATTATCAGAGGATTATGATAAAGTGACCACATATTTAGTGTTACACATACTGATGTCAGCAAGGATTGCATATGCTAAATACTGGAAAAATATGAACATCCCACCGGATAAGCTTGTAATTAGAAAAATTTGGGACTGTGCTGAAATGGACAGACTAACTTTAAAAATTAAAGATAAAGAAGATTCAGAATACTATCGGGCATGGAATAAATTTTATGAATGGATAGAGAAAAGAGGTAGAAATTAGAGAAAGTAAGATTATGAATGTTAATATTATAAGTATTGAATGTAAAGAAGTATATAACTATAAACATAGTAATTGATAATAATGTAAATAAGCTAATGCAAGAAGAAAGCTAATTTAAACTTTTTGGTTATATTATTATTACTACTATTATATTATTACTATTGCTATTAGTTTGTGAGCTAAGATTTACTACCAACTCTCATTGGTTATGTTCTATTTGTAAATGATACTCTGACAATGCACTGTTTTTCAAAAATGTTTATGAATGAAAATTTACAAAAATAAAACAAACAAACAAAACATGCAGATTCAGGAAAAAATTTTTTACAAACATTTGATTGAAAATCAGGATGTCATCCATGGGACTATTGGTTGGTTGGAGCATTTTAAAAACAGGTATGGTTTAAAAAAATGTGAAACTGTCAGGTGAAGCTGGTTCAGCAAATAATGGAAGTTGCTGAAGTGTTTGTAAAACTTCTGAAAAACACTAGAAGCAAAGGGTACCTATTTGAGCAGGTTTTTAATGTGGATGAAACTGGATTGTTTTATAAAGAAAGAGAGATTACTCTTTTAAATAAAATATACCGAATCCCATTTTTTTCAGAGGACCAATACTTCAATAACTCTGGTTTCCATTTCTGTGGGGTTTTTCAAGAACAAACCCCACAGATAACAAGGATTGAGTGTATTTGAATAAAATGAAAAAGACAGTCTCCTTCAAGGCAACTTCATGGATTCATCTCTGTAGTTTTCTTGGAAACAGTAAGGAAGCATTTTATCGTTGCTTCCTGAAATGCTGCTTAATTTTCTCTTCTAGCCTTTGGCCCCAAATTAACTTGGTGATTTTCCATCTATTAATCAGCGAAAACTATCCAGGTACTGCTATTTTCTGAGGCTTTTTAATTTGGATGGAACTTAAACTGATCTTGAAACAGCAGTTAAAATGATAGATTTTATCACTTTAAAAATTAACATAAAATTATAAAAATAGAATTAAAAATATGGACTCTTGTTTGATTCTAATTAGCAACATTTTCTACATGAGCTCTTTTCTGACATTAGCTTTTCAATTCTGTAAAGAACAAAGACTCTCTTGATTCAAAAATGGAAGTTCTTTGCTCATTTTTTTCCTCAGCATGTGGGGTTTTCCCCCCCAACATATAGCCCTGTTTTCCCACCCAAGGTATCGTCATGTTTAATTGAACTCTGGGCATTTTGCTTAATTTAGAGTTAAAGAAGTATCCAGTTTACATGTGTATATGCTGATCCTTTTTTCCACTGCTTCTTTTAACACAATGTATGAGTTTCCTTTTATGTACTGATTATTGCTGATCTTGTCTCCCCTTCAGACTTATCACCTGGAACTGTATGTTTGAAACTGTTTTCTGGAGATTTAATGATAGCTGAATCAAACATCAATTACTATACTGACATGGAAGAAATAAGTAACTTGTTGTCTACTGCAGCAAATCCAGTGGAATTCATGTGTCAGGTGAAATATTAAATTAATATCTAATGGGGCAAAGTAAATAACCTCTCTGCTTTAGGGAGGGGGAAGAGGAGAGAGCTTGATATATCATTTAGATAGTAGTAAGATAGGACCAACTGTAAACCTGAGGTATGAGTAAGTAGCAAGAGCATCTTGTGAGAAATAAATAAATGGAGGATTCAGAAAACTTGTTCCTTGCTAAAATGTATAGTGTGTTTATTAGAAAAAAATATTTTTGAACTTTATGGTCTTGTTTAATTGTGATAATCTGAAGATCTCAAGGAGACTATTAAAGATAGGCAGTCTCACCTGGCTCTACACCACAAAGGGCTATATAGGTAACAAGCAGCATATTGAATTGTGTCTGGAAGCTCACTGTTAACCAGTGCAGTTCATACAGTAGTGGTGTCACGGGCTGAGACCTACCTGACACTACCTGCACTACTGCATTCTGTACCTGCAATGGCTTCCAACTGGTCTGGTCCAAGAGTACATTACAATAGTCCAACCATGAGGTGACCAGTAGTGCATGAGTGACAGTTCTTGCTTACATCTACAGCATTTTTCCTTTTTAGAAAGAAAAGCTGTTTAAATTGCATGAGTTTCTTTCCAACTTTAATGGGTTGGTGTGTACACAAGTGGGCATCCGTGGCTGTGGCATGATTTTGGGATCAGAACCAGACCTCTGAGCTGCTTCATTTGGGGGGAATGCAATGATCCATAACTGATATCATCCACTTTTTCAGAACATGATAGCTTCTCAAGTTTGTATGCTTGCTTTTCGGATAGAGAAGCGGTATCCAGCATGCTCTGGGCATGCATTATTCTTCTCAATATTCAATATCCCTGATTTAAGTTTCTTAAATTCAAACAAAGAATAAAGGAAGGAGACTTCAGCCATGAACATTTTTAATTTCATGTAGCTTGAGTTGTAAAATATATAAGAACCTCCTCAACATAGCTGCATTTCTGCATTTCTGCATTTCTGCAGTAATATTGTTAGAAGCTTCTAATAATATTGTTAGAAGCTTCTAATAAGCTTCTAGTAATATTGTTAGAAGCTTCTAATAAGCTTCTAGTAATATTGTTAGAAGCTTCTAATATTGTTAGGAGCTGTATATCAAAATATACAGTCCTCGATTTACAACCATAATTGAGCCCAAAATTTCTGTTGTTTAGTGAAACATTTGTTAACCGAGTTTTACCCCATTTTACCACCTTTCTTGCTACAGTTGTTAAGTGAATCACTGCAATTGATAAGTTAGTAACCCAGTTGTTAGATGAATCTGGCTTCCCCATTAAATTTGCTTGTCAAAAGGCTGCAAAAGCTGATCATATGATTTTGGGACACAGCAATGATCATAAGTATGAATCAGTTGCCAAGCTTCTGAATTTTGATCACATTATCATGGGAATGCTACAAAGATTGTAACTGTGAAAAATGGTTATGTCACTTTTTTCAGTGCCATTGTAATTTTGATTGGTCACTAAATGAACTCTTGTAAGTCAAGGACTACCTGTATTACTATACTTACTTTTTCCATATTTATTACCTGATGATTTCTAAATGTTTGGTAGTAAACATTGTATATGTATGTAGCATAAGAAGATTCATTTTCGTATCAGCCATCAGTTGACTGCTACTGTCTAAATATAGAACACTGCTTTCAGTATTACTACAAACTTATTTTATTTATCAAATTTAGGTACTACCCATATCAGCCACTCATCTTCACTTTCTTTGAAGTTCGCTAGCTACTGCCATAACCAGGGGGAAGGGGGCATGGGGTGGGGGGGAAGGCATGCTGGAGGTTGAAAGAATGCTATTGGAGTATGGACACTAATAGGAACCAGAGGTGCCAAACTGAGCCATCTGCCAACCTTCATAGATGCCAGTCCTGGAAAAGGAATTTACACTGGTGCCTGAGGCACCGATTTCCCAAAACATTGGAATGAGACCTAATTGGACTGTTCTCCCAGGGGGAGGGTTTTGGACATTGGGGATTGCTTTCAAAATACAATTTTCACATGGTTTTTCCTCAGAGCTTGCCTTATCAATGCTGCACTCAGTATTTCTAGTAAAAGTACTGTTTCTCTAAAACTTATGGACTCAAGGGTTGTTCTTTCCTAGGAAGTAGCCAGAGCCAGTCTAACTACCTAAGTGACTCTGGGCTGCTATATAAAACCATATAAAAACATACAATTAAAATAGAATCAAAACAGGATGAGAAACAAGTATAAACAAAGATAAAATTGGAGGGAGTACCCTCAAGGCACCAACTTCCCCCCCCAAGTGGCATACCACTCTTCAATCCCCAAGCAAGTTGGCAGAGACAGGTTTTCACACTCTCTGGAAGGCAAGAGTCTGGATGCCAACTTCACCTCTGGATGGAGGATGTTTCATAGGTCACTGCAAAGAAGGCTCTTTCTAGATCCTGTCAGTTGAAATTCTTCAATTGATATGGTCTGTAGTATACCCATTTTGCCCGACAGAATGGGATGGGTCAATGTAATTGGAACAAGATGCTTCCTCGGGTAATCCAGTTGCATGCCATGAAGGGCTTTAAAGGTGATAACCAGCACATTGAATTAGATCCAGGAGCAAACAAGCACTCAATGCAGTTCATGCAATAAAGGTTTTACAGGCTCAGTCCTTGGGGCATCCAAAATTGCCTGCATAGCCACATTCTGTGCCAACTCCAGTTTATGGATCCTCTTCAAGGGTAGCCCTATGTAGAGCACATTCTCCTGAGTCCCTAGGGAGATGATCAGGGCATGAATGATTGAGAGAAGGGCCTCCGAAATAGGAAGGGGTGCAACTGGTGCACAACTCAAAGGCCTTCCTAGCCATGACTGCTGTCTGCTCCTTGAGCAGGAGTTGTGAGTCCAGGACATCCCCTGGATTATGTATGGATCTATCTGGGGCAGGGCAACCCCATCCAAGACCAAAAATGATAACCCCCCCCCAAATACACAGGACCGACCCACTCAGAGTCACACAACTTACCAGGGTTCAATTGAAGCCTGTTCTCCATCCAGCCTTCCACAGCCTCCAAGCATCATGAAGAACACCGACAGCATCATTTAATTTACCCAGGTGAATTAAGATGAGTACAGCAGGATGATAGATGATCATCATTTTGTTTTAAGATTATTAAATGCTAATAATTTCTTAAGTTTTTAAAGTCACAGTCAAATTCTTAATACATTGAATCAGTACTGGGTATACATAATTTGTGGTTGTTCTCTTCTTACATCCAGGCATTTAAGATTGTACCCTATAACACAGAAGCTCTGGACAAAATCCTCACAGAATCATTGAAAAAAAACCTTCCTGCCAGTGGTTTGCACCTCTTAGGAATCAACCAATTGGAAGAAGAAAATATTACTAGTGAGTACGATGGTGATTTGGGTAAAAAAGCCTATATGAATGATTCTATACTAAATTCAAGTGCTACTACATTATGCAAAAGCATATGTTATATGAAAGAATTGGGCATGTGTGACTGTCTTGCCCAATCCTAGCAACTAGAGCAGTGATGGCTAACCTTTTTGCCATCGTGTGCCAAAAGCATGGGGAGCGTGGGGGGGGTTGCGCACGTGTGTGCCCACACCCATAATTGAATGCTGCGCCCTGCCCCGCCCCCCCACATGCATGTGCAACCCCCTGCCGACCCCCATTTTTGACATGCGATGGCACGGTGGGCCTGGTTGGCCTGTTTTTCACCCTCCCCAGGCTCCAGAGGCTTTCTAGAAGCCTGGGGAGGGCGAAAACAGCCTTCCCCACTCCTGCGGAAGCCCTCTGGAGGCCGGAAATAGCCCATTTCCCAGCTTCCGGTAGGCCCAGAAGGCCCGAAAATCAGATGACCGGTGCGCGCATGAGCGCTGGAGCTGAGCTAGGGCAAGACTTGCGTGCCCACAGATATGGCTCCGGGTGCCACCTGTGGCACACGTGCCATAGGTTCGCCATCTAGAGGAACTAGAGGAACTAGCACAGCTGTATGCCAATTCCTAAAACAAATATTTTAAGAGACTAAACAGAGATGTGTGTCAACTCTCAAAACAACTCTAGCTGCAGCCATATTTTTCTTGCTTTGTTTCTTAGTTGCCATACTTATGTGGGGGGGGGGACTTATGGAATGTAGAATGTTTTTCTCCAATGTGCCAGACATAACAACGATAAGGCTCCTGAGAACCAAGGCTAAATCAGCAACGGCAGGGGGGAGTGCTGAGAAGTTCACCTGCTTGGTTGGCTAACCTGACATGTGACACGAGGGGGTGGACAGTGTCTATTCTTTAATTATACCAAAAATGTGGGAATTATTCAGTGTTGGTTTCACCTTTGACCATGCCGATATGATGTACCCAATAAACCGGATTTTTGAGGAAGCCAAGGCCTCAGAGTCTTGAATTGGTTAGGAGCATTACTCGGAACCATGACAATGTGGACAGAATACTGATCCTATTGTTGAAACGTTCTTTTAAGAAAAATCATAGCTCAGAAGAATATACATTGAAATAATGCCATTATTTCTTTATTGATATTTATTTATTTAATAATTCATGCTTTAATAGGCAAGTTTAATTATTGTAATAAAAGGCAGCAGTGGCAATGATCAGAAAGAAAGATTAGCATTTTTTATTTATAGATTTTTTATTCCACCTTTATTATTTCTATAAATAACTCAAGGTGGTGAACATATCTAATATTCTTTCTTTTTTTTTTTATAATGTTTTTTTTTATTTTTTAAACACGCAAACATACATACAATGCATCATCAGAATATTGGCCCGGTTTTAGATTTATACAGATTTTTGTTCACCTTTAACGCAATTTTAACACAACATTATATATAAATTTTCTCATATCATTTATTCTCTCTAATTCTAAGAAACCAATATTACCCTTCATCTTAACTTCTCATCCTAATATAGTTCATTTTTTCTTTTCCCTCCTTAAAATTTGAGCCCCTAAATTTAAATTCATATAACCTAATACCATCCCCCATTATTACCTTAAATTCTCTTATTCCAATCACCAATGATTCTTTTATCAACTATTCCAAATAATAGATTGCAACAATTAAGCATATTAAATAAAAAATCAATTAAATATCAATCTTATTCCAATACTTCTACATTTACCTTTACATTCATAAAACATAATACAATTCCCAATTATTTTCTTAAATTCTTTAGTTCCAATCTCAAATAATTTTTTCTTTGTCAACTGTTCCAACTAATAGGCTTCAACATTTTTATATCATTTTTATAAAGACTAGTTAAATATATCTAATTAATTCATAATCCAATATATAATTAAGGGTATCTCATTTATTACAATCCCCTTCATTAATTAAAAATATTCCAATTATTCATACACCCATATAGTTTTAAAATCATTAGAAATACAATTTCATCTTTTATTCATTTACCTCATATTCTCCTTCCATTTCTTTCTCCTTTTCTGTTTATATTTTACTCTTTTTTTTCTTACCCCTTCTTCTTTTTTGTATTTTAAAATCCTGATCTCTCTTTTCCCTAATCCCAATATAGTCATTTTATTTATTTATTATTATTATTTATTAATCAAATTTCTATACCGCCCTACTCCCGGAGGACTCAAGGCAGTGAACAGCCAAGATAAAATACAGATAATACAAATATTAAAAGTCCCTTAAAATTATTAAATATTTTGGCCGAAACACAGATTAAAACACCCAATTTATAAAATCAAACGAATTAAAAATTTAAAAGAGGAGAGTTAGGCCAGGCCAGCCTGCTGAAATAAAAAAGTTTTGAGAGCACGACGAAACGTGCGCAGATCCGGGATCCTCTGTATCTCTGGGGGCAGCTCGTTCCAGATGGTAGGTGCCCCCACAGAGAAGGCTCTCCCCCTGGGGGCCGCCAGTCGACACTGTTTGGCCGACGGCACCCTAAGAAGCCCCTCTCTATGGGAGCATACTGGTCGATGAGAGGCTATTGGTAGCAGAAGGCGGTCTCGTAGATATCCCGGTCCGATGCCATGGAGCGCTCTAAAGGTGGTAACCAAAACCTTGAAGCGCACCCAGAAGACCACCGGGAGCCAGTGCAGCTCATGCAGGAGAGGGGTCACATGGGAACGCCATGCCGCTCCCATAACCACCCGCGCAGCCACGTTCTGGACCAGCTGGAGCCTCCGGGTGCTCCTCAAGGGGAGCCCCATGTAGAGAGCATTGCAGTAGTCCAGGCGGGAAGTAACGAGAGCATGAGTGACCGTATTTAACGAGTCCCGATCCAGAAAGGGACGCAACTGGCGAATCAGGCGGACCTGATAAAAAGTCCCCCTGGCCACGGCCGTCACGTGCTCTTCCAAAGACAGCCATGAGTCCAGGAGGACACCCAAGTTGCGAACCCTCTCCGTGGGGGCCAATGACTCGCCCCCAATAGTCAGTGATGGCACCAACTGACTATATCGGGATGTCGGAAACCACAGCCACTCGGTCTTGGATGGGTTGAGCCTGAGTCTGTTTCTCCCCATCCAGATCCGCATGGCCTCCAGGCACCGGGACATCACTTCAAGGCACCGGGCATTGCTGGGGTGGTCCGGGATGGAGATGTACAGCTGAGTGTCGTCAGTGTACTGATGGTACTTCACCCCGAAACCATGGATGATCTCACCCAGCGGCTTCACATAAATGTTGAACAGAAGGGGCGAGAGGACCGACCCTTGTGGCACCCCACATACAAGGGGCCTCGGGGTCAACCTCTGCCCCCCTGTCAACACGGACTGCAACTGGTCAGAGAGAAAGGAGGAGAACCACCGTAGGATGGTGCCCCCCACCCCTAATTCCTCTAGCCGGTGCAGCATGATACCATGGTCGATGGTATCAAAAGCCGCTGAGAGGTCTAATAGGACTAGGACAGAGGAACAACCCCTGTCCCGAGACCTCCAGAGATCATCAACCAATGCGACCAATGCCATTTCCGTGCTGTACCCAGGCCTGAAGGCCGACTGGAACGGATCCAGATACGACGATTCATCTAGGTACTGAGGGAGTGTGCGTTAGCACACTCTCAACAACCTTCGCAACGAAGCGAAGGTTGGAGACTGGACAATAATTTGCCAACACTGCCGGGTCCAGGGAAGGCTTCTTGAGGAGAGGCCTCACCACCGCCTCTTTTAAGGTGGCGGGGAAGACACCCTCACTCAGAGAAGCATTTATAATCCCCTGGTGCCAGCCTCGTGTAACCTCGCGAGAGGCCAGCACCAGCCAGGAGGGACACGGGTCCAGTAAACATGTGGCTGCGCTCAGTCTGCCCAGTATCCTGTCCACGTCTTTGGGCGTCACAGAATCAAACTCTTCCCAGATAATACTCACAAGACCCTGCCTCCATCATCCCCCCTGAATCTACCCAGTCAGAGTCCAGGTGTTCCCGAATCTGAGCGATTTTGTCATACAGATACCCTCCAACAGGGCGGCTGGGCGATTATCTGATGACACAATAAGAGCGGCAAAATAGTTATACTTCGCCACTTTTATCGCCACCAGGTAGGTCTTAATATGAGACCTTGCCAGTGTTCGGTCAGATTCAGAATGGCTGGCCCTCCAACCGCTCTCCAGGCGTCTTTTCCAGCGCTTCATCTCCCTCAGCTCCTCAGTGAACCAAGGAGCCAGGTGAGATCGGCGCCGGGTCAGAGGCCGCAAAGGCACGACCCGATCCAAAGCTCCAGCGGCTGCCCTATCCCAAGCGGCCACCAGCTCCTCAGTCGAGCCGTGTGCCAGAGCCTCAGGAAATGGCCCAAGCTCCGTCTGGAACCTATCTGGATCCATCAGGCGCCTGGGGCGGTACCACCTCAATGGTTCCGCCTCCCTGTGGCGGGGTGCGGCGGTTCGAAGCTCAAAGCGAAGGAGAGAGTGATCCGACCATGACAAGGGCTCGATCACTATATCCCCTATCTCAAGATCACTCAACCACTGACCAGAGACAAAAACCAGGTCTAGCGTCTTTCCCCCCATGTGAGTAGGGCCATGAACTAACTGGATCAGGTCCATGGCCATCATGGAAGCCATGAACTTCCGAGCCACCTCAGACGCCTCACCGACGGATGGCAGGTTAAAATCACCCATGACCATAAGCCTGGGGGTGTCAACCGCCACCGTGGCTATAATGTTGAGCAGCTCGGGCAGGGCTGCCGTCACGTGGCAAGGAGCCAGGTACGTAACCAGCACACCCATCTGCACCCCATGACCCCACTTCACAAGGAGGGACTCACATCCAGCCGTCTGAGGAACAGTGGCCTCCCTGGGACCAAGACCTTCTCTAATGACAACCGCCACCCCCCCATCCCTCCCCTATGTCCTCGGCTGATGGAATGTGTGGAAACTGGGTGGGCACATCTCAATGAGGGGGACCCCCTCCTCCTGGCCCAACCAGGTCTCCGTAATACCCGCCAGGTCCGCTCCCCCCTCCTGAACAAGATCACAAATGAGGGGGGCTTTATTTACCACAGACCGGGCGTTGCACAGCATCAGCCGAAGGCCCAGGGCCTGAGGGTCTGTGCAACCTGGGGAACGAGAGGAGCATTGGAGGCTGGAGTGCGCCACCGCTTGGAGCCAGCGGGCGTGCGCTCCCACAACCTGATGTGGCCCCCTGCTCCCGCCATATCTGCCCCTCCCACCCACAGTACTGATGTAATATCCATCCACAACACAAGCTCTAACCCCCTCCTTGACCCTGGTTCCCGCACCTCTTTTGTTTTTTAAGATTATAAACTCTTCTCTTTTGTTGTATCTTTCCCATTATTTTCCATCCCTTTTCCCTTTTTCTTATTTTCTCACTGATAACCCCAGTGTAATCATTTTAAGTTTTTTATATTCTTTCTATTCCATCCTCTTTTCTTTTTTTTTCTTTCCCCTTTTTCCATTTTTTCCATTGTTAAACCCAATGTGATAATCATTTAATTTTCCATAATCAATCTCCTTGTCTTTGTCGTCTTCTTTATTTTCAGTCTCTTTTCCTTGCTTCTTGTTAGTTGTTTCTTTATCAGCTTGAATATATCCTAAATCAATTTTTTGGTCATCAAGTTCCAGTTTTCCATGCAACATTGTAATCATTTCTCTTATTTCCATTTTCAATGATAGGTACATCATTATCATCATTTCCTTCAGTTCCTGCGCCATTTTGTTCTTTTTAAAAAGTTCAGTGCTATAATGATTTTTTTCCCCTCCTGAAGATGGCTCTCTACAATCCTGTTCTGCCCCAGCTACGGACCCCAAAGAATGCAGCACACATAAAGTCTGTACAAACCTTAGTTTACTAAATTAAATCAGTCTTTTTCAAACAAAGGCTGTTAATTAACTTTCTTAGCAGCCTACAAGAATCCAAAGAATAAATTATCGTAATCTTACTATGGTTGGCAGAAAGCCCAGAAGCAATTTGCAGAGAACTAAGATCAAGACACGAAGGAGAGTGAACGAAGTTGTTCCCTGCAAATTGCCTCAGTCGTCGTCCTTCCTTAAATAGGCTAAGGGAGTGGCCAATTAGCCCCAAGCCTTACTCTCGAGGACACCTCTTCCTGAGGAGCCACTCCTGCCTTTTGGCAGCTCTGCGTGCCCGTGCATCGAGAAGAGGCTCCTCCTCTTCTTCCTCTTCACTTATGGGAGCTTCTGGAGGTTCTGAAGGCCCTGGCTGAATCCCGCCTCTGGCACCACATCTTCTCCAGCCTCCTCATTGTCCGACTCGAGTGCCAGCTGCACAGGCTGCTGCGTAGCACCACACCAGCCTCCTCGCTGTCGGAATCAGCTACTAACTGCACAGGCCGCTGACGGGCCACAACAAATCCACGTTTACAATAGGCAAGCTTAAAAGGCATCCATTTTGGTTGCAGTCTGTTTTAACAGTTTTTACTTACACCAAGTCAATTTAAAATTCAGTCCAGATTTATATAGTCCAAATTCCACATTACATTCCAATTAGGTTCCAATTTAGAGTCATTAACCAGTCCTTTCTATTAGAGGCTTTTCTTCATTTTTTTTTAACTCCCTTTAAAGTTTTCAAATTGAAAAACAGTCTTTTCGGGTTCTTGGTTTTTCTTTTTCTTTTTTTAAAGATTCTCCAAGTATTTTAAATCCAAAACAAACTAATTTCTAGTCGGGTTCTGTTACTTTGTAACTTTCACCTTACTCTTCTTCTTCCGTCCTTTCCCACGCCTATTAGCCGCTATTATGACGCCAGGACATTTGCAATTGTTTTAAAAATCCTTCCTTTTTTTCCCCTTTCTGCCGATGAGTTAAATATCACTCACCTGGCAGCAATATTCCATTCAGTTCTCCGCTCCTGCACATTGCTTAATCCGATTGCCCCAGTTTACTGCTGGTTGTAATGGCTGCCGCCCCCCACTGCAGAGTCAGAAAGAATTTCTTCTGACCTCCGAGGAACTTGCCTGTTTCTCTTGGTCTTCTCTCTTTCTTCTCTGTCCCTACAGGACAGATCTGGTCCGAAGAACCCTCTGCAGCGGTTCGTCAGCCTGGGATTTCACAGGGCTCATCAGAGCCTGCTAATCCCCGACTGTCTCACCACGATGCTTCTGGTCCGTGAAGATATCTAATATTCTTTCCTCCTCCAATTTTCCCCACAACAACCACCCATGTGAGGTAATTTGGTCTGAAAGAGAGTGACTGGCCCAAGTCACCCATGCCAATATATCAGTTGCCAACTTTGTACATCAGCACATGACTCATTTTATATTTAGGAACTGATATAATGTACAATACTCTTGTATGTATTCTAGAAAGTGCTTTATCAGATCTTGCAGAGTAGCCATGACCCCCGCCTCCCCAAAAATACCACATGGGACCTGAGTTGGCAGTCATATCCTTATAGGGATTCTACTGGACAAGCCAGTAGTCTACACATGATAAACAACAATTGAAATTAAATTTAGGCCATTTCCATTATTTAATTTGTCACTAGTGGCATAGCTCTATAAGAAATTGTATTTTCTTCCTTTTTCTTTCAGGTCAAAGAGACGAAGAGCTGCCAACTCTGCTGCACTTTGCTGCAAAATATGGTTTAAAAAATCTCACAGCCCTGTTGCTTACATGCCCAGGAGCTCTGCAGGCTTATAGTGTTGCCAACAAGTATGGTCACTATCCTAACAACATTGCTGAAAAGCATGGCTTCAAAGATCTCCGTCAATTCATTGATGAATATGTGGTAAAAATATTTTTTTCTCTCTGTTATAATGGGAAGAAAAGTACTGGGGCTAAAACTTAACAGTTCATGACTCACATAGAAACAATAGATTTGAAGGTTTCAGTGATATATGTATGTTTTATTCCACAATAATAAACATGTGAATGATATTGAGTTTTCCAGAAGGTGAAGGGGCTATTCATGTACTGAAATAATAATTTGAAAGACAGATCTTAAGGAGTCCTCACCATTAATCTAAATGGGACTTTTAGAATTAGATCTAGAGACATTTGATACTTCAGTTTTCACACAGGAAAAAATCTGTATGGGTTAAGTAGATTCCAAAGGAGCACAGAGGAACTTATATGTGCACAATCACTGTGGGGTATATATATCTACATTGCAGGTATCAACTAGTATCTTTTTGAAAAGGAGCAGAATTGGGAGACAGCTTTGTTGAACTTTCCTTGGATTCTTGTAACCGAAATATTCTGAAGATGTAATATGCAATATATAATAAACTTTCTTAATTAGAATATTACATTTAGAAAGAAAAAATCTAGGACAGCTATATAATATGGGAATACATGGCTTGTAAATACATTAGAGAAGGACTTTGAGGTGATCACTGATAACAAGCTGAACATGAATAATAAAATCAGAGAACTGAGCATTATATTTCCAAATAGATATTAAATTAGAGAAAGTTCAGAGGAAAGCAGGGAAGAAGATACAAGTACTTAAAGAGATGCCCTATGTCGATAGGTTGAAGGAACTAGAGATCTTCAATCTGGAAGAAATGAGACTGAATGGAGATATGGTATGTTCAGGTATATAAAGAGAAGTTACAGGGAAGATGGTCCAGAACTATTTTCCATGACTACAAAAACCAGAGCCAAACCTAATAGCTATAAGTTCCAGCTGCCAAGATTTTATTTGAATACAATTTCCTAATGATAAGATCTATTCAGAGCCACTTTGGTGTAGTGGTTAAGGCACCAGGCTAGAAACTAGGAGACAGTGAGTTCTAAACCCACTTTAGACCAAGGCTAGCTGGATGACCTTGGGCTAGTCACTCTCAGCCATAGAAAGAAGATAATGACAAATTACTTCCAAAATCTTGCCAAGAAAACTATAGGGACTTGGTCCAGGAAATTGCCAGGAGTCATAATTTTCTCTAAGGGACGAAAACCAAAACAACAACAACAACAACAACAACAACAACAAAACACTCAACTGCACAGCAGTGGAATAAATCTATTTATGAAAGTTGTAGGGTCTCCTCTACAACTGTCCTGGGCAGTCATCTCTCATGGAAGGTTTAACTGATTCCAACACTTCGCAATTGGCTAGATGATCTTTGTGTCTCTTCCTATTCTATGATTCTGTTGTTTTATACATGATACACTTGTAGACTGGGTTTCACTTTGCTACCTTTAAATTAGGTTCAGTAGGACCATATTTTGAACTGAAGGTATTAATCAAGCAGTCATTACTGTGCTAGAGAGACCATTTGCTTTTCTTTTTCTTGCAGGAGACAGCAGATATGCTGAAATCTCACATAAAAGAGGAGTTGATGCAGGGGGAGGAAGATGGCTCTATTTATGAGTCCATGGCTCATGTCTCTGCTGACCTTCTGATGAAATGTTCACTGAACCCCAGTTGTGATGAAGAACTCTATGAATCCATGGGTGGTTTGATCCCCAGCTCTACAGAGGACTTATGTACATATACAGTGCTCCTTATTTATTTATTTATTTTAAAATTTGATTTATATGCCGCCCTTCTCTGGAGACTCAGGACGGCTTACAATGCGTTAAGCAATAGCCTTCATCCTTTTGTATATTTATACAAAGTCAGTTTATTGCCCCCACAATCTGGGTTCTCATTTTACCTGCCTTAGAAAGGATGGAAGGCTGGTCAACCTTGAGCCTGGTGAAATTCGAATTTACAGTAATTGCAGACAGCTTGATGTTAATAACAGTGCTTTTAGTCTGCTGAGCCACCAGGCTCTGTTTATCTCATAATATAAGTGATGGTAGCTACTAACTAATGTTAAGCCAAAATTTCTTGTCACTTTAAATGTGGCTATTTTGCAGATGTGATGCAAAGTTAAAACATTTAATTTTGCATGGGAATGTAAGTAAAAAAAGCAAAAAAGCAGAAAGGGAACATACTTACCTGCAAGCAGCAATGTTCATGTAGTGGATGTTATATTTACAGATTTGGCAGACTGTATTCTTTATAGTATTGCACTTCAAGTTTGGATATGGAGGAACATAGAACATAGAATACAAATAGTTCTCAACTTGCAATCATAATTGAGCACAAAATTTCTGTTGTTGAGTGATACATTTGTTAAGTGAGCTTTGCCCCATTTTATAACCTTTCCTGCCACAATTGTTAAACAATCCTGCAGTTGATAAATTAGTATCACGGTTGTTAAGTGAATCTGGCTTCCCTGTTGAGTTTGCTTGTCACAAGGTTGCAAAAGGTGATCACATGACCCTGGGGCACTGCAACCATCATAAATATGTGCCAGTTGCCAAATGTCAACTGTCCCACTCAGTCATCTAGCAAAGAAAGACTCCTGACCATTTGTTTTGCCAAGACTATATTTGACTAAAGCTTAAATAGTTACAGAACTAGGATAAGCTGAATCTGAGGTTTTCCTGTGCAAACAACACAAAGGAAAGTTCCGTCTGCTACCCCTCCCGCCATTCCCCCCTCTCCTCCCCCATCCGTTATCTGCAAATGTCCAATCAGGTGCTTGTATATTGTTTAGGAAACAGGTGCTCAGCTCTCACTCTGCATATTATTAGTTGATCTTGGCTGGCTGTAGCTTCTTACAAGGCTCACCTGGACTTCCATTCTCCCCTTATTCCTTATATTCCAATCTTTCCCTCTCCCCCCGCCCCCCAAAATCAGATCATGAAGCTTGGATAGGGGAGATGCAGCCATGACACCAAGTGTTAGAAATTCTGTGTATAGCCCTACAGAACAAACAGTCCACATGTGCTTTTATGTTTAACTGTCACAAGGAAGCAGGAAACTTTTTATTCAAAGAAAAGGCATAGAGCTGTTGTGGCCCGCTGGCGGTCAGCAGAGCTGGCAGCAGAGTTGGACAGTGAGGAGGTTGGGGAGGAACTTGGGCCAGTCCTGGGGGCTGGGGAAAGCTTGGACGAGGGCTCTGCATTGCAGGCAGAGAGAGAGATAGACAGCAGCAAGGCAGTGGAACAGCTGGAGTCCATTCTGTGTGCACATGTGCAGAACTGCCAGAAGACAAGAACAATTAAGAAAGCAGGGTTGACTAGGGATTAAGGCCACACCTTAGAGATAATTGGCCCCTCCCATAGGAAATAAAAGAGGAGCAAACAGAGAGTCGGCTTTTGCAGGAAACAATTAGTTCATTCCGTGACTCTGAGAGATTCTGTTCCAAGTTTTGCCTTGTACTGCAGTTGGAAACAATTTACATGGCAACTTGCCAAACAAGATAAAGTGTGTTGAGAAATATTCCTTTGAAAAACTGTTTGGACAAACTTTGCTGACTGTGAGTGAAGGTAATTCACAGTTGTGTAAATAAAAGAGGTTTTGCCAGTAATTCCGGCCTCCTGCTTATTAAGGGGGCCTAGGTCAGAACAAGAACAGGTCTGTCAAACTGGTGGCCCGCAGGCCGTATATGGCTCATGGAGACCATGCCCACCCTGCCTCCACAAAGGCAAAAAACATCACAATCCATCCTGCGACATGATTGAGTTTGAAACAGAGTATACCATAGGTGCAACTACAAACTTATAACCCTGGCATCTACTGGGTGAAGAATATATATCTCTACTAAATACTGCTGTAGTTGTACAAAATACATGAACACTGTATTTCAACACCCCCACTCAACAAGTACTCCTGATGTTATTCCATGAGGTAGCGCTGAAAATGTCCATGTCTGCAGTTCATTAAGACATGTCATCTCTTCATTGCAGTTCTGATCCACTTTTGTTTCTCATGGGTTGGAAGTCTTTGCATCTCATCCCATGAATCTGGCTCTGGTTTTAATGATTCGCAGGCAACATAGGACAGACGCCTTTGTTGCTTTTGGTGATTTCCTGATTGAAGCCTCTTGTGGCATGTTTTCTTCTTCTACAGTATTTGGATAGTCTATGTTAATTTCTATTTTTATGTCACTTTGTTGCTTATCTTCATGTGACACAGATGTGAAATTTCCCTCAGTTTGAAGTATTTCTGTTAGTTCATGAAATTCTGAAGTTTCATCAAAATTACACCTCTACTGATGGTTACCTTGTTTGTGTCTTGGCGTAGAATTCTGTATCCCACAAGCATACCGTCCTTTGTGCAAGTATCCCATTTTGTACATTTTTCTTTTGGGATGTGCACATAGGCTTTGCTTCCAAAAATGTTTAGATGGCTCAAATTTGGGGCCTTTCCATTCACACAGTTCATATAGAGTTTTCACAGTTGATTTTCCTGGTAGTTAATTTTGCTGATAGTATGTGGTCATAATTGCCTCTGTGCTCTGATCTTTTTGATCTTTCTCTATCCACTCATCTGAAGGGTGTTCTGGCCTAACTGCATTTATGCATTTCCACGATCATACTCTTTTTTTTAAAAAAAAATTTAAAACACATAAACATACAAGTCTTTCCAGAACGAGCATTGATCCGGTCATAAGTAGGTACAATTACTAATCCCTCTTTTTTTAAAAAAAAAATTCTTCCCAAATCCCCGCTAATTACCAAAAAGAAAAAAAAAAGGAAAAAAAAGAATGGAAAAATTCTTCCTAACTTATATATTTTAACTCAAATCAATTACCTTCTATTATTTTTCCACAAATCTTAATTTCAAAATAGCACAACTTAATTTTCTCTAACATTATTGCCCTAAATTCTATCTTAAAAAAAAAAACAATTCTTAAAATCCATTACACTAATCTTAAAATCCTTAATTCAATATCATTTCAATTTCTTTCTCTTTTAACATGGATAGATACATTTTAAAGACATAAATCAACAAATGCGGCCATGCGGGTGGTTATGGGAGCGACGTGGTGCTCCCATGTGACTCCCCTCCTGTGCGAGCTGCACTGGCTCCCGGTGGTCTTCCGGGTGCGCTTCAAGGTTCTGGTTACCACCTTTAGAGCGCTCCATGGGATCGTTTTCCGGGCCAATTATTTAATTATATTTTAATGGTTTTTAACATTTATATTATATGTATTTTATTTGGCTGTTCACTGCCCTGAGTCCTTCGGGAGTAGGGCGGCATACAAATTCAATAAATAATAATAATAATAATAATAATAATAATAATAATAATAATAATAATAATAATAATAATTCCAGCATTGTCATCTTTATTTCTAAAAGTTTATCCCAGTATATAATCTTCCTCTTAATCATCCTCTTTTGGCTTTTAATCAGCATAGTCTTCTTAAGTTTTACTGTTATTCCCAGTATAATCATCATTTTTGCTGTCAATCCCAGCCTAATTGTTTTTATTGTTACTGTTATTCCCAGTATAATCTTCTTGTTTTGCTGTCAAACCCAGCATAATTTTCTTAATATTTTACTGTTATAACCAGTATAATTCTCTTAAGTTTTGCTGTCTATCATAATCACCTTAGTTGCTGCTTATCCCAGCATAATCACCCCTTTTTTTAATTTACCATCCATCAATACATTACTTGTTAATATTCACTCACATTGTCATTATCCTCTTTGTAACAATTTAACATTGAGGCTTAAAGGTTCTTACTTCAAACACTTCCTTATATAAATTAATAAATTTCTATTAATATATTCTATTCCTCTCATATTCTTACTTTTTTTCTTTATTTCATCTCATTACATATTATATTATATTCTTCTCATATTCATATTCATTTTTGTTAATCTGTAAAACCTCCTTTTTATTATTACTTTCCATTTATTATTGCTTTATTTTTAATCATATTGTTTCTCTCTTCTTTTTTCCAGCCGTGTGTATATCATTCCTCCTTTCCATTGTCTGTAACATATATTTCATTTCAGTTTCAATGTTCACAATTTAATTTTCCATAAATCAATTTAGTTCTTTATAATCTATTTCAAACACATCACATCAATTTTCTTCTTTTGTTCCTGCGCCATTTGACTTTTTTTGTTCCTACGCCAATTAATCCAATTGTAAAAGCTCCCTCATACTTTCTCTTTTTTCCAACAAAATCCAATCAACTGCAGACAATAAAGAAACAGCTCCATCTTCAAAATCCCACAGTTGCTATCTGAAGTATTCACGATGTTCCCAAACAAAAGGTCAGTTACAATGTTTCTTTTTAGATCAGAAGGTGTCCCTCTACAATCGAGAATTTCCTTTAGTCATGCAAGTATAATTCAATTTTAAAGTTATTCAATTTTGCACCAAGTCTCAATGTTTATTTTTCAGATTTAGTCTGTTCAGATATCAATTTTCTTTTCCTTGTTTTTAGTTTTAAAAAACAAACTTTATTAAATTTAAAAAGATAAAATTATATAAAACATTCACAACCTTAAAATACAATCAACGATACTAATCACAACCAACAAACAAGTATATATGGTATATAAAAGTACAAATGTACACAATGACTTATTTCCTTTTTTATCTTGATGATGGTGTATAATTATTATTTTTAATTTCTTACTAAATTTTAACTTTACCTTCTTTTCCATTGGTTTATCCACTCATACCAACTATCCCATACCTTAAAATACTGTGAGTCTTCCTTATCTTTCAATTTCAACATTAGTCTATCCATTTCTGCACATGTATAAATTTTTTGAATTATTTGCTGCTCCGTTGGCAATTGACCTGTTTTCAGATATCAATTTTCAATCGGGTCTATTTCTGTTCTTTTAGAAATTTCATCTTAAAATCTTCTATGCCCCTTAGCTCCGGAGCCGCTGATTTAAAGCTAAGGGTCTTACAAAATAGAAAGCCATTACTCCAAACGTTGTTTCAAACCTGGGTTGGATGGCATTTACCTGGCTTCAAAAGGCATCGCTCTTTTCTGCTTTCCTCCTGCACATCGCTTGCCCGGTTTGTCCCAGCTTCGTGGCAGCTGCCATGGCTGCCGCCCCCCACCGCTGACTCACAGAGAGCTCCCTCCGACCTCCGAGGAACTTGCCCATTCCTCTGGTTGTCTGAGGCACCTCTCTTCCATCCCCATCCCTGCAGGACGGTTCCGGGCCGAAGACCCATTGGCGGCAGTTCGGCAGCTGGGGTTTTTGTGGGGCTCATCAGAGCCCGCTATTTCCCCGACTGTCTCACCACGATCATACTCTTATTAGCATCCCAAAGGTGCTCTCTCAAGAGGCAACTGGACTTCCTGGTTTTTCTTTTAAGACTTTTCTTTGAAGATGTCTTCAAAGAAAAAGCAGAAGGTCCAGTTGTCTCTTTAAAAAGCATTTTTGGGACAACCATGACCTGGATGACTGAGAATTTCCATAGACACTCTTATTAGCAGCATCTTCATCTTGAATTTCCAAGACTGGTACTTCTGGTTTGTCAGATTTGTAAATGAAAGCTTTGTGGCAGCTGTGTTACTGGCCATTTTCTTTTATTCTGTTGCAGTCATCTTGCGCTTATTTGCTGTAATCAGCTATGATTTGGCCCAGAAACTGTTAGAAATCTGTACAGTATATAGCCCTGCAGAACAAACAATGCACAGTCCACATGTGCTTTTCTGTTTAACTGCGACAGTGCCATCTACTCATTGAAGAATATATATCTTTACTGAATACTGCTGTGTAGTTGTACAAAATGCATTAATACTGTATTCCAACAGTCTGAAGTTTGTTCATATGACCATGGGGATGCTGCAACAGTCATAAGTATGAAAAATGGCCATAAAGCACTTTTTTGTAAATTGGCACTTTTTAGTGCCGTTGTAACTTCAAACAGTCACTAAACAAATGGTTGTAAGTCAAGGACTACCTGTACATTGCTACCATAGTATTAGTTTTAGCCTTTTTGCATCTTAATGGATGTTATGGTTGGAACTAAGTTAGACAGATATTGATAACTGTTTTTCCTAAGGAAGAGTGTGGTAGACAAGTGGGAAACAGAAAAGAAGTGGGGTAGGTATATTTATCCATAAAGTCTGGACTGAAGTCTAGAATGGAAAATATCTCTGGAGTATAAGACTGAAGGGTTTGGCAACAGAAGATATAGCATTTGGCTGCTTCTAAGAGATGCAGTGACAATTTTTCCACAAGCTTGATCACAGAATAATTCACAGCTGAATTATTCAACTGTGAGTTGAGTTTTATTCAACTGTCTGTTGAGTTTTATTCCTTAGCAGCCAGACTATTTAGCCAGACACTCTTGGTAGGGTTTTCGTCCTTCAGGGTGATACATTTTCGTACAAGAGTAATCATTCTTTACATATAATGCAATGTGAGCAATAAATAAGCAAAACATGGTCCTAGTATAGAGAAATAAATATATTCTAGATATGACTTTTGTTGAGTTTATTTCTTTTGAACAAATAATTTTCTTCTAATACTGAATACTAATTATGAGATTCATCCTACCTAAGTCATATCTAAAATATATTTATTTCTCTACTAGGACCAAGTTTTGCCCATTTATTGCTCATACACAGCACACTGGGTACAGGCATCTGAGCCCTTTAGCACTTCCTTCCTTGTCCTAAGGTTTACTCTTTTCAGATTTATGTTGTAAGTATGGCTCAAGTTAAGGTTTCCTTCCCCTTCCAGTTAGTTTAAAGCTCTCTAGATGACTTTTACAAATGTTTTCGAAAGATATTCTTCCCTGTCTTCGTGAAATAGAAGTTTATCTCTTGCCAGAAGCCCTTCTTATAGGTAGAGATGACCATGGTGCAGGAATCCTTTTTTTTTTCTTAATGGTGAGTAGATGAGCTGTGTGTTGGGCCATTGTTTAACCTTGAGTACCAGTGTGTTTTAATTCTGTAAGCCGTTCTGAGTTATTGACACCATTTCCTGAGCCAACAATTCACCTCCAGAATCTTTTGTTCCTTCCTTGGCACATCATCATCCATTGGAATGATGCTCCAAATCTTTTTATTTCCTATCTAGGTTCTTATAGTTTCTTGATATTCTCTTACCAAAATTTGTTCTGCAGTCTTAATAAGGAGATCAATATTGCTCATTAATTATTGGAACATTTAGTGTCACAGTGTCTTTATGCTACAGGAGCTTTTACTATATGGAGGATAGGCATCTCATCTGTATCTTCAAAGAACTTGCATGTTTCTGGGCAATTCTGGGATTATAAATGCTTCTTTGAGTGAGGGTGCCTTTCCCGCTGTCTTGAAAGAGGCAGTGGTGAGGCCCCTCCTCAAGAAGCCATCCCTGGACCCGGCTTTATTAGCAAATTACCGTCCGGTCTCCAACCTTCGTTTTGTGGCGAAAGTTGTTGAGAGTGTGGTGGCACGACAGCTACCCCAGTACCTGGAGGAAGCGGTCTATCTGGACCCGTACCAGTCGGGCTTCAGGCGGGGGTACAGCACAGAATCGGCATTGGTCGCGTTGGTGGATGATCTCTGGAGGGCTCGGGACAGGGGTTGCTCCTCTGTCCTGGTCCTATTAGATCTCTCAGCGGCTTTTGATACCATTGACCATGGTATCCTGCTGCAGCGGTTGAGGGGGTTAGGAATTGGAGGCACCGTGTTACGGTGGTTCTCCTCCTACCTCTCTGACCACTCGCAGTTTGTGTTGGCAGGGGGGGAGAGGTCGACCTCGAGGCACCTCGCTTGGGGAGTGCCACAGGGGTCGGTCCTCTCGCCCCTTCTGTTCAACATTTATGTGAAACCGCTGGGTGAGATCATCCGTGGTTTTGGGGTGAGAGTCCACCAGTACGCTGATGACACTCAGCTGTACATCTCCACCCCAAACCACCCCAATGATGCCCTTGATGTGATGTCCCGCTGCCTGGAGGCCGTGCGGGTCTGGATAGGCTCAAGCTCAACCCTTCCAAGACTGAGTGGCTGTGGCTCCCGGCGTCCCGGTATAGTCAGCTGGTGCCATCGCTGACTATTGAGGGTGAATCTCTGCCCCCCACAGAGAGGGCTCGCAATCTGGGTGTCCTCCTGGACTCACGGCTGTCTTTAGAAGAGCATATGACGGCCGTAGCCAGGGGGGCTTTTTATCAGGTTCGCCTGATCCACCAGTTGCATCCCTTTCTGGACCGGGACGCCTTGCGCACGGTCACTCACGCCCTCGTCACCTCCCGTCTGGACTATTGTAATGCTCTCTACATGGGGCTCCCCTTGAAGAGCACTCGGAGGCTCCAACTGGTCCAGAATGCGGCTGCGCGGGTGGTTATAGGCGCACCTTGTTATGCCCATGTAACACCTCTCCTGCGCGAGCTGCACTGGCTCCCAGTGGTCTTCCGAGTGCAATTCAAGGTGTTGGTTACCATCTTTAAAGCGCTCCATGGCATAGGACCAGGATATCTACAGGACCGCCTTCTGCCACAAACAGCCTCCCACCGACCAGTTCGCTCCCACAGAGAGGGACTCCTCAGGGTGCCGTCTGCCAAGTTATGTCGGCTGGCGACACCCAGGAGGAGAGCCTTCTCTGTGGGAGCTCCTGCCCTCTGGAATGAATTGCCCCCGGATATTAGTAACATTTCTGACCTCCGGGTTTTTCGCTGTGCCCTCAAGACCCTACTGTACCGACAGGCAGGGCTATCAAATTGATTGATTTTAAATTGGGTTTTAATTTTGGGTTTTAAAATTCGGCCAAAACTATTTAATGATTTTAATTAATTTTAACTAGATATTGTATATTTGTATATTTGTATTTTAATTTTGGCTGTACACTGCCCTGAGTCCTTCGGGAGAATAGGCAGTATATATATATAAAAAAATTATTATTATTATTATTATTATTATTATTATTATTATTATTATTATTATTATTATTATTATTATTATTATTTATATTTATATTCAAAATAGAGGTAGTGCTTGACTTAGGACCATTTGTTTAGCAACAGTTCAAGGCTGTGATGGTAGTGAAAGAAGGGAATTATGACCAGTCACTGAAGTTACAGCCATTACAGCATCCCTGCAGTCATGTGTTCACAATCTGGGCACTTTGCAATTTATTCATAGGACCAGTTCCCAAGCACCCTCAATCACAGGATCACCAGTCACAAATTTCTCTGTCAGTATTCCCAGGAAGTCAATGGAGAAGCTGGCAGGGAAGATCACAAGTCACAGGGGCATGTCTCCCCCACCCATACATTCTTCCTAGCTCTTCTGCATAGTGTCATACTGTCCACCCATGTACACTCATGGGCACCCTTCCCAACCTACATGGAACTTCTTGTGCATCCCTCCCTGACCCCTGTGGTGCTACTCATATATCTGGCCCTCCCACGGCTCATGCACACCCTTACGTACTTTCTCACATCCGCTCTACACCTTCACACACTCTTCCCAACCACTGCATTTTAGTGCACCTTCTCAACCTGCCTAGCATTTCTTCCACATCCCCTTGCACCCTCAGTCATCATCCCCAATCCTCCCCCTCTGTGCACTCCTCTCTTCCTCACCCTGCAGCAATCACTTACCTGCCAGCCTGACACATCCTCTGTCTTTCCCACTGACTTTGCTTGTGGGAAGCAAGAGGAAGTTGCCTAACAAGTGTGGAATTCTATCAACGACAACTGGGACTGCAGAGATTCTCATTGCTAAGCAAAGTGGTGGTGCTTTACAATTTACAACTTCCCTTAGCAATGGAAATTCCTGTCCCAATTGTCCTCATAAATTGAGGACCCCCTGTAAACATATAACCTTTGTGTGATATTTTGATGGCCAAGCTTTTATGGAAGCCCAAGGAACAAATATTGTTAATCCAACAATATGAAATGTATGGTTAATACCTGGACATGAATTGATTTTCAGAATAGTACTAAAGTTTCAAAGGTGTTCTTTCTGTTTTCAATACACCTTTTTAAAAATAATCCTTCCCCATCTAAGAAAATAAAAATATAGGAAGCTACACATATATTTAATATGTATGTTCGCAAAGTCAACTAAGTACATGTGTGGTCATTTTTTCCAGATGTAGAAATGCTTCAGTCAGATGCTAATAATCCTCTTTCACGGACAACCAAGGACTATATGATGCGCAGATTCTTAGAAGGTGAGCAACTTTAATCAAAACGCAAGATTACAATTAGAAACTATTGGTTTGCATGTTATTCTTTGGTAAGTATCTATCAGCACCCTCACAATCTAAGTACGATTGCGGTATTATCTTGTTACATTGCAATCTCAAGATGCCGATGCCAATGGCAGTCTCACTGAAATGTTCTCTTGTAATTTTGATGTTTTCTATTATTTTCTGTGACTGAAAATTTCATACTCAAAAAATGAAATTTTGAATATCAGACAGTGAACTTTAAATAACAAACTGCTTTCTGAGACTAGTCCTCCCTTCTTTTCAAATGCGGAGGAAATTCTGACTAAGGGAACAGCAGTTATTTCTTTCGGCCCAGCAAAAACAAAGAAGAGAAGCAAAAGGAGAAGGAGGGGCAAGAGAGGAGCCTATTACAAAGACTCAGGAAGCATGGGGTAAGGAAATCTCTCCTTCCCCTCTCTGCATTTAACTAATCTTCACTCACTCGTAAATAAGATAGATGAACTGCTACTTTTAAAGAGGAACAACTTAGACTTTTTTAACTTGGCAGCTGTCTGCTTCATTGAAACATGGCGGAACGATTTGATTAATGCTAGCTGCTTGCAAATAGCAATAGCAATAGCACTTAGACTTATATACCACTTTATAGTGCTTTACAGCCATCTCTAAGCAGTTTACAAAGTCAGCACATTGCCCCCAACAGTTTAGGTCCTCCTTTCACGATCTCGGAAGGATGGAATGCTGAGATAATTTTGAGCCTGGTGAGATTTGAACTGCCAAATTGCAGTCAGCTGGCAGTCAGCAGAAGTAGCTTGTAGTACTGCACTCTAACCACTGCACCACCATGGCTTCCAGGATTTCAGATTCAAAGAACAGATAAGAATTGCAGAAACATCCAGTAAAAAGAAGGGAGGCAGTACCTGTTTTATATTAACAACCAATGGTGTAAAAATGTCACTACACTAAAGAAATTTTATGATGTGGATTTAGAGACACTATTCATTAACTGCATACCCTATTATGCCCCCTCTTCATTCATCCTAACTGGGTGTACATACCACCCCAAGCCTGCTTAAACACTGCAAACCTTAACTAACCAAATCTTATGGGCTGAACAGAGATATCCAGACTCCCTACTCATTGTATTAGGAGATTTTAACAGTTAATCTTAGTCAAGAGTTTACCAAGATACATTCATCATGTCAACTGTCTCACCAGAGGCAAAAATATTTTAAACCACTGCTACTCAACAATAAAAGATGCCTATCGCTTTCTACTAAGAGCAGCTGTGGGACACTCTGATCACTGTATGATTCACCTTGTACCTGTTTATAGACAAATGTTTAAAATCATAAAACCAATAGTTAAAAAGTGAAATCCTGGACTGAAGAGGCCAAGTTAAAGCTACAGGCTTGCCTCAATTGCACAGATTGGAATGTTTTTGAAGCTGACTTAAAGGATTTGGATGAACTCACTGACATTGTGACATTATGATGTTAGTTTTTATGAAAACTTATATGTGCTGACCAATACCATATGCATCTACAGTAATAATAAATCTCTGTTCACAGCTAAGCTCAAACATCTACACAGTGCCAAAGACAAAACTTACAAGAAAGGAGATAGAATGCTGTACAATCAGGCCAGGAATGTATTAACAAGGGAGATCAGGGCAGCAAAGAAAAGCTACTCTGAAAAGCTGAGAAATCAGCTTTCAACAAAAGAATCAGTAAATGTGTGGAAAAGCCTTAAAAATATCACTGACTATAGCAAACCACCTTCCCTTGCTGAAAGAAATCAGCAACTGGCAGATGATCTGAATGTGTTTTACTATAGGTTTGAGAGGAAATCACTGTCAGGTGCATCCACAACAGCCAAGTCTCCTACACCTGCCTCCATCCCTCTGAGCCCCCCACCTCCAGTAATCATGGAAAAAGATGTGCGAGGTCTGTTTTATAGACAAAACCCTGGAAAAACACCAGACACAGACAGGGTAACTCCTTCCTGCTTGAAAGTGTGCTGATCAACTGGCCCCTATCTTCACCCACATTTTTAATAAATCATTGGATGTGTCCCTTCTTGTTTCAAATGCTCTACTATCATCCCGGTATCCAAGGAACCCTTTATCAAGGAGCTGAATGACTACTGACCGGTTGCTTTGACATCTGTAGTTATGAAAACCTTCGAAAGATTAGTGCTGGCCCACCTGAAAGCCATAACAGATCTGCTGCTAGACCCCTTGCAATTTGCCTACTGTGCAAACAGATCAGCAGATGATGCTAGCAATATGGCACTGCATTATTTCTTATAACATCTTGAATCCCAGAAGACCTATGCAAGGGTCTTTTTTGTAGACTTCAGCTTGGCATTCAACACCATCATTACAGAAATCTTTCCCTCTAGACTGACTCAGCTAGCTGTGCCTGACCACATATGCAGATGGATTATAAACTTTCTAACAGATAGGAAGCAGCAGGTGAAGCTAGGTAAAATCACATTGAATACTTGTTCAATTAATACAGGAGTCACCCAGAGCTGTGTGTTCTCTCCATCACTCTTTTCTCTATATACCAATGACTACATCTCAGCATTAACAACTTTTTTATTAGTTTATCGAAGTATAAGATACAAAGAAAAGAAAACATGGGAAAGTAAGAAGGAAGGGAAAAAGAGGGGGTATAGTGTAATGGGAGAAAAAAAGAAAAAGGCACCAACTTCCGACTCTCTTTGGCACAGTCAAAGATAACAACATTAGAACTACAACTTTTTGTTTTATACAACAATATGTGCAAACCATTTCTATAGCAACAAGCCTGGCTGATTTACAAAAACAGAATCAAGATTTCATATATATTTTTTCTTTCTCACAAGATCCAGAAGCATTTTCAAACTAGAGACAAAATTAAATATAATTTCTTATAAAAGAAACATTTTAACCATCTCAGCTTCCCTTGCTGTGGGGAATAATATATCATTCATTCTCATATTTTCATATCCAGTCCATAATATTTTACCAAATTTAGAATATTGTTCAGCATTACTTAAAAACTGGCAGGCCTGCATATACATACATATTCAATTTTATACATACAAAGCTAACAAAGCTTTCTAACAATACATATATCCATTTTTTTCAAAGAAAAAGATCCATCCTAATGAATTAAATCCTATTTAAGTCACTCCTTCCAGCTTATAGTGGGGCAAAAAAGTATTTAGTCAGCCACCAATTGTGCAAGTTCTCCCACTTAAAAAGATGAGAGAGGCCTGTAATTGACATCATAGGTAGACCTCAACTATGAGAGACAAAATGAGAAAACAAATCCAGACAATCACATTGTCTGATTTGGAAAGAATTTATTTGCAAATTATGGTGGAAAATAAGTATTTGGTCACCTACAAACAAGCAAGATTTCTGGCTCTCACAGACCTGTAACTTCTTCTTTAAGAGGCTCCTCTGTCCTCCACTCATTACCTGTATTAATGGCACCTGTTTGAACTTGTTATGAGTATAAAAGACATCTGTCCACAATCTCAAAACAGTCACACTCCAAACTCCACTATGGTGAAGACCAAAGAGCTGTCGAAGGACACCAGGAACAAAATTGTAGACCTGCACCAGGCTGGGAAGACTGAATCTGCAATAGGCAAGCAGCTTGGTGTGAAAAAATCAACTGTGGGAGCAATAATTAGAAAATGGAAGACATACAAGACCACTGATAATCTCCCTCGATCTGGGGCTCCACGCAAGATCTCACCCCGTGGGGTCAAAATGATCACAAGAACGGTGAGCAAAAATCCCAGAACCACACGGGGGGACCTGCAGAGAGCTGGGACCAACGTAACAAAGGCAACCATCAGTAACACACTACACCGCCAGAGACTCAGATCCTGCAGTGCCAGACGTGTCCCCCTGTTTAAGCCAGTACATGTCCGGGCCCGTCTGAAGTTTGCTAGAGAGCATTTGGATGATCCAGAAGAGGATTGGGAGAATGTCATATGGTCAGATGAAACCAAAATAGAACTGTTTGGTAGAAACACAACTCATGTTTGGAGGAGAGAGAATGCTGAGTTGCATCCAAAGAACACCATACCTACTGTGAAGCATGGGGGTGGCAACATCATGCTTTGGGGCTGTTTTTCTGCAAAGGGACCAGGATGACTGATCCGTGTACAGGAAAGAATGAATGGGGCCATGTATCATGAGATTTTGAGTGCAAACCTCCTTCCATCAGCAAGGGCATTGAAGATGAAACGTGGCTGGATCTTTCAGCATGACAATGATCCCAAACACACAGCTCGGGCAACGAAGGAGTGCCTTCATAAGAAGCATTTCAAGGTCCTGGAGTGGCCTAGCCAGTCTCCAGATCTCAACCCCATAGAAAACCTTTGGAGGGAGTTGAAAGTCCGTGTTGCCCAGCGACAGCCCCAAAACATCACTGCTCTAGAGGAGATCTGCATGGAGGAATGGGCCAACATACCAGCAACAGTGTGTGCCAACCTTGTGAAGGCCTACAGAAAACGTTTGACCTCTGTCATTGCCAACAAAGGATATACAACAAAGTATTGACATGAACTTTTGATATTGACCAAATACTTACTTTCCACCATAATTTGCAAATAAATTCTTTCCAAATCAGACAATGTGATTTCCTGGATTTGTTTTCTCATTTTGTCTCTCATAGTTGAGGTCTACTTATGATGTCAATTACAGGCCTCTCTCATCTTTTTAAGTGGGCGAACTTGCACAATTGGTGGCTGACTAAATACTTTTTTGCCCCACTGTATCTTCATAGAATAGAGTCTTTTTCTTCTCGGGAGAGTCTATCAAGTCTCCTTTCCTAAAGAAATTCTCAGCTTTATTTATATAATAAAAGAAAAGTCCCAAAGTTTGTCTGTTAGATGTTGAAAATTGGTCTGAGGCAAATCTTCCCCAATTAAGTTTTCCCTCTCTGAATAGCTGTCACATCTTTTTTTCTTTAAGAATTCTCAGCCTTGTTAATATCCATAAAGTGAATGTCCCAAACATGACCTCTTAAGTATTGTGAATTTACTTGATACACTTGTTTCAGTTGCATTGGGAGGGTTGTACTCACGCCATCATCATAAAAAGAGCTAAAGTCAGGTTTATATTCTGAGGTTACAGTTAGGTTGTTTACATTATCTGTTATTTGTAAAGTTGACACAATAGGTTGATCATCTTCACAACACCTAGGTGTGTTTCTTGTTCTATTTTAATATCATCTATAGGGTTAATATATTTTGGCTGATTCACAAAATGATGAATCTTCTCCAAGGACTGATCAAGAATTTCTTTTATAAAGGACACCAGCATACAATTAGGCATCCTCATAGCTCCCCCTAGTGTTCAGAGACTGTTATTTATTTCTTCATTTAATTATTTCTTTTCTTAGCCAATCTGCACACTTGAATATAAACAGATTTCAACCACCCACAACAAAACAATACAGAGCAACTCATTATTTTAAAAGTAGTAAATTAAAGCCACAGCTTTTTTACTTATATTTCAAACAAAAGAATATTCCATGCTTCCTTTTTTTGGCTGCCTCTAGCAATCTTTTCTCCCTGTTGTTTTATAGTAAAGAAGTCTCAAAAATAGCGTTTAAAACTTCAAAAAGGGGTGATAAACTGTAACTAAAGAGAGCTTCTGTAGTTTGTAAAAATAATAGTCTCATAAATTGTTTAAGAAATGAAGGGCACAGTTTATTGTCCATTTGAAAAATAAATTACAAAACAGCTGTTTTATCCAACAACGACATGTTTTCGACCTCACCTCCCAGCTTCAGCTCACCAGTTATCTTCGAAGTTCAGCTTCTAAAACTGCTTGCAGGCTGTTGCTGTTATCAAAGGATCTTGAGGGATGATTCTGGGACTTTCCTTAACCTCGGAAAATCCAGCAGACAAAAGGAAGCCTGCTCCTTTTGTTGTTGAGTTGGAAAAATGACAGTCCAGAGGGAGGAGCTTCTCTGGGCATGTCAGCTGCCGGCCCTGTCTTCACCGGAAGGACCAATGACTACATCTCAAAGGATCCCTCTGTTAAAGTACTGAAGTTTGCAGATGATACAACACGCATTCGAGATGATAATGAGTCTGCGTATAGATGTATCAACTGGCCCTGTGGTGCAGCCAGAACATCCTGGAGCTGAACATTCTTGAAACTGCAGAGGTGATAGTAGATTTTAGAAGAAGCTCTCCTACCACCTCTTACAATATTAGGCAACACAGTATCAACAGTAGAGACCTTCAGGTTTTTAGGTTCTATTATTTCCAAGGACTTGAAATGAACACTTTAGAACCATCATTAAAAAGGCACAACAAAGAATGTTCTTTCTGTGTCAACTCAGCTCAAATTGCCCAAGGATCTACAGATATAGTTCTACAGAGGAATTATTGAGTCTGTCATTTGTGCCTTTAACTGTCTGGTTTGGCACACCAACCAACAGGACAGGTACAGACTTCAATGGATAGTTAGAACTGCAGAAAAAACAATTGCAATCAACCTGCCTTCCATTGAGAATCTGTAGACTGCACAAACCAGAAAGAGGATGGAGAAAATAACTACAGACCCTTCTCAACCTGGACATAAACTATTTCAACTTGTCCCCTCTGGATGCCGCTACACAGCATTGCATTCCAAAACAATTAGACACAAAGATAGTTCCCCTTCCATGCCATCACTTTGTTGAACACTAATTCCCACAGCACTCTGAGGCAGTGGTGAAATGCTCCCAGTTTGAATTGGATCGCCCGATCCGGTAGCAATGGCAGTGGGTGGTTCGGAGAACTGGTAGCAGAAATCCCTGTCCCCACATGCCCAGCTGAGCTGTGCGATCATCAGAGGCTTTTTTTTTACATTTAAAAGCATTTTTTCTACAAATGCTTTTAAAAGTTTTTTTTAAAAGCCTCTGATGATTGTGTGGCTCAGCTGAGATTGTCAGAGCCTTTTAAAAGCATTTTTTCTACAACCTCTTCAGCTGAAGAGGTTAATTAGTCTAATCTAATCTAATTAATCTAACCATATTCTATTCTACTCTACTCTATATTTTAACTTTTAAGTGGTTTTATTGTATCAATCAATTTTATTTAGTTATTGATCAGCAAATCTTTTACTGTATGAAAAAGGCAACATGATAATTTATATAGTGAAACTACTACTATGATAGATATTGTTAATCAATGTAGAATATCCAATCTAAATGGAATCCTATACCTCTCTGTTTTTCATTTTCCAGCTTTTGTATCTTACTAATTTTATGTATTGCTTCTTCAATAATTCTCACATTCCCTTATTAGTGCATCTCCATAAATAGAACATGGATAAGGTGACCAGATTTTAACATTGGTAAAGAGGGACGTTGTGGGCGTGGCTTATTTTGTGGGCGTGGCTAGCTGGTCATGTGACCGGGTGGCCATGGCTATGTGTATAGGGTAAGGTGAACAGATTTTAACATTGGTAAGAGGGACACCATTGTGGGCGTGGCTTATTGTGTGGGCGTGGCTTGGAGGCCATGTGACTGGGTGGGCGTGGCTAGCTGGTCATGTGACCGGGTGGCCATGGCTATGTGTATAGGGACTACTCAGAGGGCTGGAAAGTCATTTCTGACAGGTCCTCACACTTTTGACTGGTCCTCACACTTATGACCATCCTCACATTTATGCCCGTGCAGCATTCTTAACAACCATGTCACTCATTTCACAACTGCTTCTCTTCACCATGATGACAAGATAGGGCAAAAATGTAAAATGTGAGGACAGTCGTAAGTTCGAGGACTGGTCAAAAGTGCGAGGACCAGTCAAAAATAACTTTTTCAGCCCTCTGAGTAGTCCATATGCGTAAAAGGATACAGTAATTGAGAGGGATGAAGGAAGGGAAGGGAAATTAGAGTAGGAGTGACGGTTAAGAGAGGGAGGAAGAGAGGAGGAGAAGGAGAAAGGAAGAGGAAGTAGGGAGGAGAAGAAGAGAGGGGGAAGAGAAAGTAAGAAGGAAAGAAAAGAGAGGTGGTAGGTTTGAGGAGAAAGATTGCTGTACAATAAAAAAGATGAAAGGGAAGAAAGCCAACCCCAAACAAATATAAAGATATTAAGATAAAGAATGAATTGTTAAACTTTAAAGAATAAAAGAGAACAAATATGAATAAATAGCAATAATTAGAAACACACATACATACAATGTATTTTCTTTGAACAGAATATTTGGCTGGTTCACAAATTTAAACAGTGTTTAGTCATTTCAATTAAATTTACAATTTCTATATTTCCTTTTTGCCATATTTATTCCTCATCTATTTTTTTAAAAAAACAATATTACCCTTCATCCTCATCTCTAATCTTAATCAAATTCAATTTTTCCCTTCTATTCTATATTATACCCCTTCCCATTGTCATCTATTTTTATATCCATCCTCACATTGGTTAATTATGTAATTATGTAATACAGTTGTTTAATACAAATTCAACATTTTAATATAAATCAATTAGTTATATAACTATCTTTTTTGTATATTAATCAATATGAACATGAATATTCCAATTATTTCCATGCAATCCAATTTCTTACAAATCAATTAATTATACTTACCAATAATAATAAACCAAATAATTTCCCCCATATATTCCTCCAAACCACAACTTAACCATTTCTGCTTTCAACACAGTATACAATTAATAATATCTCAATTATTACAATTCCCTAGTTAAAAAGAGCTTTTTTTTCTTTTGTGTTTTAAAATCTTGAACTCTCCTCTTTTGCCCTAAATAATTTTCCATTGTTTGCACTTACCTTTTTTGGTGAGGAAAAGGAAAATAAATCTGCTGCCTAATTTTCCAACGTTGCAAGCAAACCGCAAAGCCAACAGCCTGTTTTACTTCCAGTTTCGTTTTGAGCTTGGTTTGCACAAAGAGGAAAAAAAAACTGAGCAATTTAGCAAGAGCAGAGCCCTGTGCAAATCAGCTGAGAGGGGGAAGCCGAGCTAATTAATGTAGGGCGGCCCTTTGAAGCCCCGCGGCAAGAGTTTAAACAGGTTTTTTCCCTCTAGCCATCAGCGGGGATTCAGGAGGCAGCCGGGAACCAGGAGGCAGAATGAAAAATCGGGACTTTTTTAAAACGCCGCGGGACAAATTGCTCAAAAGCGGGACTGTCCCGCCAAAAGCGGGACGTCTGGTCACCTTAAACATGGATCAGTATTTATATAAATGTATTTATAGGAAAGTAAGAAGTGGGGTTAGCATGATGAGAAATAGGCCTAGCCCATATTAGTTATAGAAACATATAGCTCGGACTTTGCTTAAGATATGACCATGTCCTCAACTGAATATCCAGTTATTTTTAGCATATACATAGGGGTCACTAGAAATTGCAGAAGACTTTAGTGAACTACAGAATGACCCTAAGCTAGCTCCCTAGAGGAGCTGAAGCCTTGAAACTTTTGCTTATGATGAAAATTGTAAGAAAATCGTTGTTTATTCATTTTTGTTTGTTTTTTTAATATTTTTAATATGATTTCCTTTTCTAGGTGTTAATTTGGAGATACCAGAACCTAAAGAAGGTATCTACCATCAAAGTGAAGACAAAGATGTCTATCATACTGTGGAACAAGATAGTTTTCCCCAGGAAATGGTCAACAGGCCACCTGTTCCTGTTCCAAGACCTGATCCCTCCTCCATACAACAAGACAAAGAACCATACATTTATAAAGGTGACTGGTGAACAAAAATCTGATAACTTTTTTGCTAGACAGGGTACAGTAGAAGGGGAAAATGTCCATTTTAACAGATGTCAAATAATTATTTCATTTCAGAGTTTTTTGCCTCTTCTTTCCAAATATAATAAAGTGAAAAAGTAAATATTAATTTATGCGCATGCGCCACTTGCATAAATGGAGCTGTACACCTGCCATTCACATGCCTACCCCCCTCATGCCAGGCCACCAAGCTGGAAAGCTTGGGGACCACTGCATTAATTGAAAGTTTTTACTTTCAGGAAATACTCCTATAGTCTAACTTGAATATATTGCCTTGTGATTTCCACCCATTATTTCTGCTTTTGCCTTAAATAATATCTTTAATTTATACTGTGTTTCCCTGAAAATAAGATCCGGTCTTATATTTTGGGGGTTTCAAAATAAGCGCTTGAGCTTATTTTTGGGGAAACATGATTTCAGGGTAATTTTGGGGAAACACAATTTCAGCCTGGCTGAGTGCCCCACCCCCCTGGCACGCACACAAAGGTGGCAAGCACGCAGGGGCTGACATCCAGCAGCAGCTGCAGCCTGCTGGCTCCTTGGTTGGTGCACTTTGGGGCTACAGAGTCAAGTTGATTACCTGTCCAAGCAGCAGACAACGCAGGGGTTGGCACACAATTCGGATGTGCTGCACTATGGAAAAGCTGAGAGTCAGTGGGTCAGAGCGGATGGCTGGCCGCGGGGTGCTTGTCTTCGTGTCTCTTGGCTTGCCTGAGGCCTGGTAGTTTAGTAAGGTAGTTTAGAAGTAATTTAATCAATCCCTTACTCACTGCAGGAGCTGCAAAAATATTTTGGGCAGATGACTATCCAAATGATCCATCCTATATTTGAAAACCTCTGGGGAAGGGAAACATCACTACACAAATTAACTTATTCTACTGGTTGACAGCTTTTGCCATAATCAGAAACCTCTGATAAGTAAATTGAATCTATCTCCCTGCAGCTTGACCTATTTGTTGCGGTAATAGTCTCTAGGCAACCAGCAATGTTTATACTCTCATATTTTTGACTATCTCTCCTTAGTTATCTTTTCTGAGAACTAAAGTTAAACCAGTTCATTTAACTATCCCTAATATGACTTAGTTTCCAGATACATCCCTATCTTGGTTGTCATTCTTTTAACTCATTCCAGTTTATACATTTTCAATTATGGTGACCACAACAATTGGACATAGAATTCCATGAGGGGTGATTAAGACAGAGCAGAGGGGGAAGTTATTACATGGCATCTGGACTCTATGTATCTGTTAACATATTCTAAAAGAGCATTTGCCTTTTAATCAGTTGCATTCATTTATACTGCTATCATCTAGCTTGTATCTGATCATATGATTATGTCAGGTTTCTTGGGTTAAAATATATTTATTTATTTATTTATTTATTTATTTATTTATTTATTTATTTATTTATTTTGTTCATTAAATTTTTTATACCACCCTTCTCCCGAAGGACTCAGGGCGGTGTACAGCCAAAAATAAAACCCACAACTATATGAAAGTTAAAAGACAATTTAAAAATATTAAATAATTTGGCCGAAAGAGCTAAAATAGAAACCACCCATTAAAATAGCATTTAGGCCAGCCCTGCTTGGTGAAACAATAGTGTTTTGAGGGCACGGCGAAAGGTGCGAAAGTCAGGGATCCTACGAATCTCTGGGGGCAGCTTATTCCAGAGGGCAGGTGCCCCACAGAGAAGGCTCTCCCCATGGGGGTCGCCAGTCGACATTGTTTGACCAACGGCACCCTGAAGAGTCCCTCTCTGTGGGAGCGTACTGGTCGATGGGAGGGTATCGGTGGCAGAAGGCGGTCTCGTAAGTACCCGGGTCCTAAGCCATGGAGCGCTTTAAAGATGGCAACCAACACCTTGAATCGCACCTGGAAGACCACCGGGAGCCAGTGCAGCTCACACAGGAGCGTGTTACATGGGAGCGTCGAGTCACTCCCATAATCACCCGCGCGGCTGCATTCTGGACCAGCTGGAGCCTCCGGATGCTCTTCAAGGGGAGCCCCATGTAGGGAGCGTTACAGTAGTCCAGACGGGAGATGACGAGTGCATGAGTGACTGTGCGCAAGGAGTCCCGGTCCAGAAAGGGACGCAACTGGTAGATCAGGCAAACCTGATAAAAAGCCCCCCTGGCCACAACCGTCAAATGGTCTTCTAGGGCCAGCTGCGAGTCCAGGAGGACACCCAAGTTGCGAACCCTCTCTGAGGGGGTCAAGGTCTCACCCCCAATAGTCAGCGATGGGACTAGCTGACTATGATGGGACGCCAGAAACCACAGCCACTCGGTCTTGGAAGGGTTGAGTCTGAGTTTGTTTCTCCCCATCCAGATCCATACGGCCTCCAGGCACCAGGTCATCACATCAAGGGCATAATTGGGATGGCCCGGGATAGAAATGTACAGCTGAGTATTATCAGCGTACTGATGGAAATCCACCCCAAAGCCACGGATGATCTCGCCCAGCGGCTTCACATAAATGTTGAACAGGAGGGGCAAGAGGACTGACCCTTGTGGCACCCCACAGACTAGGCGCCTCGGGGTTGACCTTTGCCCCCCTGCCAAGACAGACTGCGTACAGTTAGAAAGGAAGGAGGAGAACCACCGCAACACGGTGCCCCCCACTCCTAGCCCCTCCAACTGGCGCAGCATGATACCATGGTCGATGGTATCAAAAGCCGCTGAGAGGTCTAATAAGACCAGGACAGAGGAACAACCCCTGTCCTGAGCCCTCCAGAGACCATCAACCAATGCGACCAATGCCGTTTCTGTGCTGTACCCAGGCCTGAAGCCCGACTGGTACGGACTAGATAGACAGCTTCATCCAGGTACCAGGGAAGCTGTCGCACCACCACACTCTCAACAACCTTCGCCACAACCTTCGTGCATGCGCAGGGGGGTGGGGCACAGTGGGGGGCCTTGAATTATGGGTGTGGGCACATGCGTGCGCAACCTCCCCCGCGCTCCCCCTGCTTTTGGCACGCAATGGCAAAAAGGTTAGCCATCACTGGTATAGATCTTAGAATAAGTAGCTGCTTAGAAATATATATAAATGCTTATCTCATTTTTAAGTTTTGATAATGTAATGTTTTTATGTCCTGATATTTTTACATGACTAACATAATGGAATTGAGATTTTAAATCCAATGCTCTATATCAGGGCTGTCAAACTCACGGCCCACAGTCCGGATGTGTCACACGCTGGCCACACCCATGCCCAGTTTAACAAAGGGGGAAAAAGTCCCTATACGTCTGCTCTATATCCTTTCCCTTGAAGTTTACAATAATAATTTTATTGTAATTATTCAGGCCAAGCTGAATCAACAATGAAGTACTGTCTTACTCCGTAATCTAACAGTTCAATTTGAAATGATTTTAAAGAATAAATTCTCTTTGATTCACAGGGAAGATTTGCTCTGAAAGATAGTTCTCCCACAGTTTGTATTGTGAAAATGGACCTGAGTTAGTTATGTCATCATGTCTTTAAAAGTTTGTCTTATGCTGATAAAAATTTCTGTTCTATATCTTTTAAATTTGTATACCTATATCATTTAAAAACTCATATAGTCTAGAACTCTTCCTTTTAAAATGTGTTTCAATTTTGGGTACTTAAGTTTTGTTCCTATTTGTATTTATATTTCTTTTGATGTTATGTTTGATAACATGATTTATAACTTTTTTTATATATACTACACAACTTTACATTATGAATTTTTAAAATGTTTTAAATAAATTGTACATGTTCAGTATTTACAGAAAAAGATCAAGAGAAATCTGGGAATCTTTATGTTTCTGCAAAAAATATTAGCAAAGGTGAGTCACGATTACAGAATTTTTGCAGTTTTCGGACAGGTTATTGTAAGTTTTACTAAGGGTTAATGCTATATTCATCATAGATTAGCATAACTGAGCCATATTAGTTACTGTGGTTAAAACAAGAAATGGCAATGTGATCTAAGAATTGGAACATAAGTAGCCATGCAAAGTATTGATGTGATTCCTCTTCTATCTACAGTGGTGATAATATTTCTCTTCCCTGTTTTTACACAATCTCAGAAAAGAACACTCTCCAACTCTTAATCTTACTTGACAGGTCTCCAGACATTTCTAGAAATACTGCTAAATTTACTACACTATCATATGTTAACTTGTGTAGTAGTTTTGGGAACTTCAGAACACTCATAACAGAGTAACAGAGTTGGAAGGGACCTTACAGGTCATCTAGTCCAACCCCCTGCCCAAGTAGGAGACCCTACATCTGGCCTCTACCTAGGATTGAACTCACAAGCTCCTGATTGTGAGGCAAGAGCTCCACCTCTAGGCCACAGCAGCTCCTAGCATAAATTTGGCTGTGCAAATTTCTTTATATTTATCATTCGTTTTATTGCTTTCTCATGCAAGGGTTATTTTGGTCTTCAGTGTAATTTAACTAAATAAATAGAGGAGTCTGGAAAAAGTGTATGGCAGACTAAAAAATCTCTGAAGACAACACTGTGGTGATGACTGGTGGGCAGACAACAATTCTGGGCAGCAGAGCATCTTCAGATAAGGAGAGATTAAAAAATCTTCCACCTATATTTCAAAGGGCTACTATTTATGAGGAGACTGCAGGAATTAAACATGAGTTGAATGGCTGGGAGTCAAAGTCGATCCAGCGCTCTCATGACTGCAACACAGGCATTTAAGGATACTGGGTTTGGAACTCCCTTTCTTAACCACATTTGGATATAATCAGTTTATAGAGAGAAATCTTTAAATCAGCAGGATGAAGAAAAAATCAGCCTTCCTTATAGATTAAAGACAGAAAAAATAATTTCAAGAATTTTAAATTAATAGCAAAAAGTTTAATTCTATTTGAACAGTTTAAATTTATTTTGGCAAAAGCGCTTTCTATACTATTTGGAAATAATTAGACAAATAGACCACGCTTATTGTTTAATATAAAAAGGAAAAGGCAATTATTGGATTTTACAAAATAAAGAAATAAATGTAATATGAGATAGATTGTGTGACTATATGGAATGCCAGTTTGGGCTAAAGCCTTAAGGGCACAGAAAACGCAAAAGGACTTCTGGGGAAGAAATGATGAACTGGAGACAGTGGTGGAATGAATGAGCCAGCAGTCTCTAGCAGATTTAGAGGTCAAGGGAGACAAGGGAAAATCATCTTTGCTCAAACTGCAAACTGGGGGGAGGGGGAAAACAGGGTCAAGCCTGGGCCGTAAATTACATGGGGTCAGAGTTGGCTTCACTTGGAATGTGCCAACATGAAGCTCCTAATAAATAACTGGATTTCTTTTGAAGCATGGCTCGAGACTCATTATTTAATTAGGACATTGGTTGGAACCCTGCCAGAAAGCCAACTCTCTCAAAACTAATCAAAATCACCAGGACTCCAGTCGCTCCCCAATCCCTGGGGTGTGTGGAGAGAAACTCAGGCTACCATGGCAGAGGTATGGCAAGGGTGTCAAACTCAATTTCATTGAGGGCCGCATCAGGGTTGTGTTTGACCTCGGGGTGGGGTGGTCGTGGTCAGAGGCGGTGTGGCCTGCTCAGTGTCACTTATGTCAGGGGCACCTGTGGTGGCCCGAGCGCTCTGCCAGTGAAAATGGGCTCCCAAGCTCCATTTCTGGCTGTGACAGCCTCCTGCAATCCAGTGAAAACAGAGCTTGAGAGGGCAATACTTCCCCAGATACCTTCCCCAGATGTCAGCTTGGAGGAGGATGAACCAGTTCTAGGCATGTCTGGAGCGGAATTGGTCAATGGCTCCAAGCAGCCGTCTGACAGGGATTTGGCTGAAGTGCAGTTGCAGCAGGACAGCACTGAGGCTTCAGGTGGGGAAAGCACGCAGCTGCAACTGGTCAGTAATGAAGAGGAACTGCCTTCTGCACCTGATCCAAGAACACATAGGGCAGAAAAAAGGCAGGAGCAGAGAAGGTCAGCCTAATTACTTGTGAGGAGGCAGCCTCACCCTTCTTGATGAGCTACACCAGAAGCTGGCTATTTAGCACAACAGACAGATGGAGGCAATGGTGGAAACAACAGATTCATTTCCTAGCTGTATGTTTCCTGGTCATTATGATTCCTGCCTCACTTTGGATTGACACGGTGCCTTGACTTTGATTGTGCCTTGTGAACTCAGGATTTTTCTTGCCTTGTGAACCCTCTTATATTGTGGATTTAAGTTTGCCTGGTGGGTTTATCTTGACTAGGAAACTTTCAAGTTGCCTTGAGGACTCATTGGCTATTGCTCTGTGGACTAGCATTGGTCTGCTTTTGGCTGTACTTAATTGGGACAGTTCTGGGTTTTTGGTGAAGGGAATTGTTGGAGAATATTAATAAATGCACTAAACCACTACTATGCGTGAGTCAGCGGGACAGCACACTTCCACTGTTCTCTTCTTCGTCTTTCCTATGAAAGTCATGCCGAAATATCCCATTTGATCCCCCTCACTCACGTTCTGGAAAACAACATTCCTTAGTTAGAATATAGATGGCTTTGATTTAAACTTCACGATTGAACTGTGTAATATGCCCTGTGAGAGAATAACATTATGTTTTTTTTCTTTTTAATTTTTAGAACAAATAAATACTGTTTCAAATCAGCCTCAACAGAGTATATATGACCCATTTGCTGGAATGAAGACTCCAGGTCAGAGGCAGCTGATTACTCTACAAGAGCAGGTGAAGTTGGGGATGCTCACTGTAGATGAAGCTGTCCTGTGTTTCAAAGAGTGGCAGTTAAATCAAAAGAAGAGATCAGAATCATTTCGCTATCAACAGGTACAGTATGTATTTTATTTGTAATCTCATTTCTAATCCTAGTTCACCTTATATCTCATATTATTTTTAATTTGTTTTTGTCATTGCAGGAAAGGTGCTACAATTTCTGCTCCCTATCTGTAAATAGCATAGTTGACTTTTTAAATAGAATTCAAATATTCAAATATTAATAGGCTAAAATGGTGAAAATATTTTCTAGAATAGACAGAACTTCTGATTTATGTAAACAAATCTCTTAAAGTAGCTTGTGATAACTTGAATACTTTTTGTCCTAGTGGAATATTTCCCCTCAGTTTCTTTATCAATGAACAATAAGGTAATAGGAAGGTTTTTGTGAATTAAACTTATTCTCCTTGTGTAGTTGCCCACTCCATAACAATATCCAGTTAGGAAAAAAATATCTTTTTAATCAAGTTTTTATCTGATCATGATATTCTTTTTACAAGAGACTTTGGCTTTAGAAGAACCCAATATAGATAGTTCCTATATTAGCTAGTCAAGTGACAAAGGAGGGACACTTAAAAGAGCCTGGCAAAATTCATCTCAGTAGCTTTCCAGACAGTAAATATCCCCCTCCACATTGTATGTATTGGGCAGTGGCCCACACTTGCATATCAAAGATATTTCAGTACTTTTATTATACCTTTTATTAGGGCAGTGCGGTGGCTGAGCAGTTAAGATGCTAGGCTTGTCAGCTGGAAACCCGGCAACCCGGGTTTGATATCCAAGGACCATGTGAGTTACAAATAACTCAAGACAGCAAACTTCTCCAATACACCTTCTTCCTCCTATTTTCCCCACAACAACATATCTGTGAGGTGGGTTGGGCTGAGAGAGAGTGAGTTGCCCAAAGTCACCCAGCTGCTTTTCATGGCTAAGCTGGAAATAGATCTCATTGTCTCCAGCTTTCTAGCCTGGTGCCCTAACCACTAGACCAAACTTGGCTGTCCTGGATTTTTCAGTTTGAAAATCTCTACCTTATGTTGATTCAATTAATTCTTGCCAGATTTGCATGTTATTATGAATTTGTTCATATTCCTAAAAATTTAATTTTGCATTTCTAGGAAAATCTAAAACGGTTACGTGATAGCATCACTCGACGACAGCTTGAAAAGCAAAAGGCTGGGAAGCATGCAGGTAAAATCCTTAGCTAATTAATAACAGTAATTAACCATTCTATTGGTCTAAAACTAAGAAGTAATAATTAGGAAACTCTTATGTTAATGGTTCGTCTTGGCAGATACATTTTTGTAAAGCACTTTATTGGGAAGATGGTGAGAAGATTCACTAAATCTGAGCAAGTTGGAATTGACTCCATTAGTTTTTTTTAATTAATTAATTAATTTTTATACTATAGTTTTTATTAATTTATAATATGACATACAAAGAGAATACAAAAGTAAATATTAGGGAAATTAGGGAAGGAAAAAGGGAAATGGATAGTGGGGGAAAGCAAGGGGGGAAAAGGCATTGATTTCCAACTTTGGTGCAGTAAAATAAGGCCTCTATCCTCAACTTTTTACTTTTTCATAATAACGTAAACTAGCCATTTCTATAACAACAAATCTATCTAATCGGTAAAACCCAAAATTAAAGTTTAATTTTTTTCTACCTCAAGCACGAAGTCCAGAAGTGGTTTCCAAGTAGAAATAAAGGCATTTGTGTTTTTTTCTTTAATCAAAATAGTCAATTTAACCATCTTTGCTAATTCCATTAGTTTTTCCAGCCATTCATCCATTGTGGGGATCGAGGTGACCTTCCATTTCTGTGCTGTTGATGTCTTGCTGCCATCAACATATATAACATCAGAGTTCCGAATTTTTTTTCCAAGTCTTGTTCCATTAAACCCAAAAGAAAAGTCTCTGGTTTTCTTTCTATATTCAGTTTAAGAATTTTCTGTATTAAGATATGAATCCTACTCCAATATTTCTTTGTTTTATCACACGTTCACCATAAATGATAAAAAGTTCCTTCTTTACATTTACATTTCCAACATTCATTTGAAGTACCTTTATACATTCTTGACAATTCATCTGGAGTTAAATACCAATGATACATCATCTTATAGAAATTTCTTTTAAATTATAGTTTAATGTGAACTTTAAACCTTTATTCCACATATTCTCCCACTGTTCAAGCATTACATTACATCAAAAATTCCTTGCCCACTGACTCATACAATGCTTTACTTGCTCATTTTCCAGATTTAAATTCAATAACACTTTATAGCAGTGGTGAAATGTAAAATTTGTTACTACCGGTTCTGTGGGTGTGGCTTGGTGGGGGGTAATGTGACTGGGTGGGCATGGCCAACTTTTTTTTTTTTACTTTTAAAAGCATTTTTTCTACAACCTCTTCATGCTTTTAAAAAGCTCTGACGATCCCAGCTGAGCCACACGAACATCAGAGGCTTTTTTTTAACTTTTAAAAGCATTTGTAGAAAAAATGCTTTTAAACGTAAAAAAAAAAAGCCTCTGATGATCGCGTGGCTCAGCTGGGCATGGGTGGGGGCAGGGATTTCTTCTACTGGTTCTCTGAACCACCCACCACCATCGCTACCGGATCAGGCGATCTGGTCCGAACCGGGAGCATTTCACTCCTGTTTTATAGACTTTAGCAATAATATGTTCCTCACTACCAAACAGTAAAGTTTCCAATTCATTTTTAACAAAGTTAAACCCGTGATTCTTTTTATCTAATTTAAATCTTTCTTTCAGTTGTAAATATGTAAACTTCTGATTCTAGCTGCTCCTTAGATTTGAGGGTAGGGTCCCTAAGTTAAAAGATATTATTTTACTATAAATCCACTAGTTCGGACTCGTCACCATTTCGTTTCTAAAAAAAAGCTTCCTGTGGGGAAACCCAAAGAGGCATCTTCATGGAAAACCATGTTTTATATTTATTCCAAACTCTCAAAATAGCATGTCTGACAAAATGACTGTTGAAGTTAACATTTACTTTAACTTTGTTACACCATAATTAACCGTGCCAACCAAATCTTAATTCATGGCTTTCTAAATCCAGTAACCTCTTATTCTGAGGGTTCACCCATTCTTTTAACCAGACCAAACAGCAGGCATCAAAATACAATTTCAAATCTGGTAGACCCAGATTTCCTTAGCATCCTACAGTAGTCTGTATCTAATTCTTGGTTTTTCCCCTTGCCATATAAACTTTGAGATATCCCTCTGCCATTGTTTAAATGGAATATCAGTGGCAAGTATTGGTAGCGTCTGAAACAAAGACATCTTTGGCAAGACATTCATCTTAATTACAGAGATTCTGCCCAATAGTGATAACTGCAATTTATCCCCATCTTAATAGGTCTTTTTTAATTTCATTTCTCTCTGAAGCATGGCTTCATTTGTTTTTTTGTTTTGTTTTTTTTTATTTTTATTTTTTTATTTTAACATAACAAAACATAAAACAACCATCGTCCATTACAATCACAGAAAGTGTGTCAATCGGTTAAAATTCTTTTGTGCTTAATCCCATATCCACAATTTACAAATTATTTAATTTCTCTTATTTAACAATTTTATATATTCCTTTATATTATTATTCTCATTTAACAATTATTTAACAAAGGTTTGACTCCCATAAAAAAACAAAACACTTCATATATTTTATCATTACATTAATTTCATATTTCATACTTCATTTTATGCTTTATTATCTAGCCATTGATAAAACAAATCCCATATCAAATAATATTGTTTGTCTTCCTGTTCTCTAATTTCAAACGTCAATTTACTCATTTCAGCACATTCCGTTATTTTCTTAATGACTTCATCTTCAGTAGGTATTTTCTCTTTTTTTCAATTTTTAGCAAATACAATTCTAGCTGCTGTTAAAACATTCACAATTAGATATCTCAGTTCTCTATTATACATTTCTATAAAATCCCTAATAAAAATATCTCAGGTTTAAAGTCAATGTGTTTCTTTGTCATTTTTTCCAACCATATGTGGATTTTAGTCCAATATCTTTTAGCTTCTGCACATGTCCACCACATATGGCAGTGGTGGGATTCAATTTTTTTAACAACAGGTTCTGTGGGCGTGGCTTAGTTGGGGATGTAGCTTGGCAATCATGTGACTGGGTTGGCGTGGCTAGCTGGTCACGTGACTGTGTAGGCGTGGCTAGCTGGTCACGTGACTGTAGGCGTGGCTAGCTGGTCACGTGACCGGGTGGGCGTGGCTATGTGCATAGGGATTACTCAGAGGGCTGAGAAAAAGTCATTTCTGACTGGGCCTCGCACTTTTGACCGGTCTTCACACTTATGACCATCCTCACATTTATGCCCGTGCAGCTTTCTTAACAACCATGTCACTCATTTCACAACTGCTTCTCTTCACCATGGTGACAAGATAGGGCAAAAACGTAAAATGTGAGGACAGTCGTAAGTTCGAGGAGTGGTCAAAAGTGCGAGGACCAGTCAAAACTAACCTTTTCAGCCCTCTGAGTAGTCCATATGCACAAAAGGACTACCCAGAGGGCTGAAAAAAGTGATTTCTGACAGGTTCTCACACTTTTGACCGGTCTTCGCACTTATGACTGGTCATCATTTATGCCCATTGTAGCATTCTTAACAACCATGTCACTCATTTCACAACTGCTTTTCTTCACCATGGTGACAAGATAGGGCAAAAATGTAAAATGTGAGGACAGTCATAAGTTCGAGGACTGGTCAAAAATGCGAGGACCAGTCAGAAATAACTTTTTCAGCCCTCTGAGTAGTCCATATGCATAAAAGGATACAGCAATAGAGAGGGATGAAGGAAGGGAAGGGAAATTAGAGTAGGAGGGAGGGTAAGAGAGGGAGGAAGAGAGGAGGAGAAGGAGAAAGGAAGAGGAAGTAGGGAGGAGAAGAAGAGGGGGAGGAAGAGAAAGTAAGAAGGAAAGAAAAGAGAGAGGTGGTAGGTTTGAGGAGAAAGATTGCTGTACAATAAAAAAGATGAAAGGGAAGAAAGCCAACCCCAAACAAATATTAAGATATTAAGATAAAAGAATGACTTGTTAAACTTTAAAGAATAAAAGAGAACAAATATGAATAAATAACAATAATTAGAAACACACATACAAACATACAATGTATTTTCTTTGAACAGAGTATTTGGTCGGTTCACAAATTTAAACAGTGTTTAGTCATTTCAATTAAATTTACAATTTCTATATTTCCTTTTTGCCATATTTATTCCTCATCTATTTTTGTAAAAAACCAATATTACCCTTCATCCTCATCTCTAATCTTAATCAAATTCAATTTTTCCCTTCTATTCTATATTATACCCCTTCCCATTGTCATCTATTTTTATATCCATCCTCACATTGGTTAATTATGTAATATTAATTGTTTAATATAAATTCAACATTTTAATATAAATCAATTAGTTATATAACTACCTTTTTTGTATATTAATAAATATGAACATGAATATTCCAATTATTTCCATGCAATCCAGTTTCTTACAAATCAATTAATTATATTTACCAATAATAATAAACCAAATAATTTCCCCCATATATTCCTCCAAACCACAACTTAACCGTTTCTGCTTTCAGAAATATACAATTAATAGTATCTCAATTATTACAATTCCCTAGTTAAATAGAGCTTTTTTTCTTTTGTGTTTTAAAATCTTGAACTCTCCTCTTTTTCCCTAAATTTCCCATTGTTTGCACCTACCTTTTTTTGGTGAGGAAAAAGAAAAGAAATCTGCCTGCCTAATTATCCAACCTTGCAGCAACAGCAAAGCAGTTTCAGTTTTGTTTTTCAGCATAGCTAGGGGAAAAAAAATCTGCTCGAGCAAGCAGCAGAGCCCTGAGCAAAACAGCTGAGACAAATCAGCTGAGACTCGGGAGCCCATCTAAGCAAGGGCTAATTAGCCTATGCTGAAGCTCCGCGGGCCAATAAAATTATAAAAAAACACCGAACCATTTGTTAAATTGCTGGCTCGCCCGCCCCTCGCCCACCACTATTTATTGGTAATAAATAGTGGTGCAGAGGGGCAGGGCAAGCCAGCAATTTAACAAGCGGTTCGGCTGCACCACTGGCTATAGGGCGGCCCTTTGAAGCCCCGCGGCAAGAATTTGAACAGCTTTTTTTCCTCTAGCCATTAGCTGGGACTCCGGAGGCAGCAATAGATTGGGAGTGGGCGGGGTAAGCGAACGGCCGGCGATCCAACAGAGCAGAGAGTGAGGGTGAGTGAAGGCGTGGAAGCTGCTTTCTCCATTCTGCTCTCTTGCGTCCGGAGCCGGTGGGGAACCACGTGGCAGCCCACGTGGATCCCAGGCAGCGGAACTCAGGCTAGGGAAGGGGTGGGCAATTGTGGCTCTTTTACAACCTGTGGCCTTCAACTCCCAGAATTCCTGAGACAGCCAAGCTGAGAAAGATTGCTGTACAATAAAAAAGAGAAAATTGAATTTTTTTCCTCAAAACATTCTGCATGACCCACCAAATTTTTATCCAAAAAGCCTTAACTTTCCTACAGGTCCACCAAACATGATAATACGTAGCATCCAAACATTCGCATCTCCAACATTTTGGCTGAACATTAGGGTACATACATGACAACTTTTTAGGATCTAAATGCCATCTATAAAACATTTTATAAAAATTTTCTCTCAGGTTTTGCGACTGTGTAAATTTAACATTCTGAACCCAAATTTTTTCCCAAGTTTCCAGCATCACTGGTTCTTCAAAATTCTGTGCCCACTTAATCATGCAATCTTTAACTAATTCCGTTTCTGAATCCCTTTCTAGCAAAACATTATAAAGCCTTTTAATATGCATTGGACCTTTCTCTCTTATATGTCTAACCAATTCTTCCTCATGCAACATAATACCAGTTTTTTGGTCCTCTTTCCATCTCAGTTGTAGTTGATTATATTGTAACCAAGTTAAATTAAACCCTTCATCCAACAGTGTCTGTAATGTCTTCAGCTGCCATCTGCCCGCATCTGTGAAAAGAACCTCTTTATATAAAAAACCCCCGAGTGACATTATATTTGTATTCCACAAAGTATGACCAAGATCCAGCCATAGCGGTATTTTGTAATCCCATTTGAGTCGGTGCTTCTTCCAAACTCTCATCAAAGAGTCTCTAAGTATATGACTTTTAAATACTTTATCTACTTTATCGTCGTAAAATAAATAAGCATGCCATCCAAATTCAAGATCAAAACTTTCTGCATTCAATATTCCAGTCTTTTTACTTCCAAACCAATCACTTGTTAAAGTTAAAGCTGCTGCATCATAATATAACTGTAGGTTTGGGAGTTTAAGGCCTCCTCTTTCTGGAACATCTTGCATAATTTTCAATTTCACTCTCGGCTTCTTCTCGTTCCAGACAAACTTATTCACACCAGACTGCCAAACTTTCAGTTGTTTATCACTTTTAAGCACCGGAATCATTTGAAACAAAAACAGAAATCTTGGCAAAATGTTCATCTTAACTGCTGCTATTCTTCCAAGTAAAGACAGTTGCAGCTTTTTCCAAGTCTCCATGTCTTTCTGAACCTCTCGCCACAACACCTCATAATTATTTTGAAACAATTTCATGTTTGATTCTGCAACCTGAACTCCAAGATATTTTACCTTAGGTACAATTTCAAAACCTGCCCTCCTTTCAAGCTCATGTTTACGATCTTGTGTCATATTTTTAACTATCATTTTAGTCTTTTTTGAATTCAGTCTAAAACCTGAAACTCTACCATAGTCTTGTATAATGTCCTTCATCAGGATTGTTGATTCCATTGGTTGTGATAGGGTAACAACCAGATCATCTGCAAATGCCTTTATTCTATAATCCTCTTGCCTTATCATTATGCCTTTCAAAATTTTAGAGTCCCGTATTGTATTTAGCAAGACTTCCAATGTTAAAATAAATAAAAGTGGGGACAACGGACATCCCTGTCTTGTTCCTTTTTCAATTTTAAACTCTGTCGTCAGACTTCCATTAATAATAATCTGTACCTTTTGCTCTTGATAAATTGCTGAAATCGCCTGTATAAATTGGTCCCCAAAGTCCATCTTTTTTAAAGTCTTTAGTAGAAAATTCCAATCCACTCTATCAAAGGCCTTCTCTGCATCCAAAAAAACCAGCACTGCAGGAATCTGTTTATTCTTATCAAGATATTCCAATAAATCTATTACTTGCCTTACATTGTCCTTCATATATCTGCCCTCAATAAATCCCGCTTGATCCTCATGAATCACCTTTTGGATTACTGGCATCAACCTGTTGGCTAATACTTTCGCATAGATTTTATAGTCTGTATTCAAAAGAGATATTGGTCTATAATTCTCTGGTTTTTTAGGACCAACTTGTTCTTTTGGTATCAAAGATATATAAGCAGTTGTCCATGATGGGGGTATTTTACCCCCTTGTTGAATATTGCAAAATAAATCTCTAAGTTGTCCCACCATTTCAGCTTGTAAAGTTTTGTAATACACTGCGGTCAAACCATCCGTACCAGGAGCTTTAGCTGTTTTTAACTGTTTAATTGCTGCTATTATCTCCTCCTCTGTTATAGGGTAATTCATTCTTTTCTTTTGTTGATCAGTAATTTTTGTAACTCTCTTGTCATTTAAATATTTTTCTATAAGTCCATTCTGCACCTCCTCTTTGGCATATAGTTTGGTATAATAGTCCACAAAAGCTTCTTTAATTAATTTTTGTTGAAAAATTTCTTTCCCTCCAATATCAATACTATCAATAGTCCGTATACTTTGTTTTTTCCTCAATGTGTAAGCCAACCATCTGCCCGGTTTGTTAGCGTTGCAAAATGTATTATGCTTCGCATATTGTAAGTTTGTTGCAACTTGTTCCGCCATAAGCATTTGAAATTAGTCTTTCAAAAGTTTTATAGCACTTCGTATTCTTTCATCTGTTGGGTTTTTAATAAGTAACTGTTCTTTGTTCTTTATTTCCGTTTCCAATTCAGATCTTTTCTTTTGTCGGAACAGTCTATGTTTAGAGTTCATGTAGATAAGTACCCCTCTCATATAAGCTTTACTTGCGTCCCAAACAATTTCAATTGGGGTACCTTTATTCAAATTTGTTTCAAAAAATTCTTTCAAATGCTTTTTAAGTTCTATTGTGTTTTTTTCATATCTAAACAAGTTCTCATTTAATCTCCAAGAACGTCTCTCAACCTTATCCATCTCAATTTCTATCCATACAGGGCTATGGTCAGTCAAAGTTCTTGGAAAAATCTTTGTTCTTTTTGTCTTAACAAGTAGATCATTTGACAACAGGATAAAATCAATCCTAGAAAAGGATCTATGTCTATCAGAAAAGAAAGTGTAATCCAATTCTTTTGGGTTATGTATTCTCCAAACATCTTTTAGTTCCATATCTTCTTTCATATCAAAAAAAGTCTGTGGTAGTCTAATTCTAGACTTTGCCAAACTCTTTTTATCTAGTTTAGAATCAATTACTCCGTTCCAGTCTCCCATAATTAAAATAGATCTATAGTCCCATTGCAATATTTTAGTATGTAACATCTTATAAAAATAGTCCTGTTGTTGATTGGGAGCATAAATTCCAATCAAAAAATTTGGCCATTTGCTGTAAACAATTCAATTGCTACAAACCTACCATCTTGATCTGCTTCTATAACTTTAGCTGTTAACTTTTTATTTACATAAATAACCACACCATTCTTTTTCTGCGAAGTTGAAGATATAAAATGTGCTCCTAGTTTTGAGTTTATCAAATATTTTTGATCTTGAGTTGTAATATGCGTTTCTTGTAAACATATTATATCATTATTAAATTGTTTCAAATATGTAAATAGTTTCTTCCTTTTCTGTGCTGAATTCAACCCATTGACATTCCAAGATAAACACTTAAAGGTCATCAGCCTCTTTCTGGAGCACAGAGCAAAATGCTTGAAGATCATCCGAAAGCTTCGATCTCGCTCCTCCCATAGCTCCACTCTCTTGTACAGTACTCTTAACTGCCTTCTTGTCTTGTCTTTCCTGTTGTTGTTGTTGCTTTTGTTTAAGTAGCTTAGATTGAGCTCTAGTTATACGTTGATCTTTAACTTCAGTCAACTGAATCAAGTCCAAAATTGGAGAAGAATCAAACAAGGGCTCACTCAGAAAACCTCCTTCTGCACCTTGCACTACTTCTAATTCCTGCTTGGACTGTTCTTGCAATTGCCTCTCTTCACTCTCTTTAATCTCCAAAACTGTGGATGTACGTGGAGATGGTGTTCTTTCCTTAAGAATAGTAGTGTAAAAGTGTTGTGCCTTCTCCACGGTATTCAACCGATATCCTTCTCCCTTATATCTAAAAATTATCCCAGCTGGTGCGTCCCACCGGAAGGGTATCTGTAAATTTCTCAGTTCCTTAACAAGAAAACCAAATTCTTTTCTGGCTTTCAGCATTTTAGGAGGTAATTCTTTAAAGATTTCAAGTCGTGAACCCCCCACTTGTACAGAAGTATGAAAAGATTTTTGCAGGATATCATTTCTAATTCCTCTATCTGTAAAGTATATGACCACATCTCTAGGCAGTTGTCTTTGTCTGGCCACCCAAGAGTTCACTCTATAGATTTTATCTATTTTGTGAAATACCACATCAGGATTAACTTGTAGAATCTTGGCCAAGGCTTCAGAACAAACTTGTCTCAAATCCTGTCTCTCCCCCTCTCGAATTCCCCGAAGCCGTATGGCAAATTCCATCGCCCGGAATTGTATCATAACAATCTCATCTTCAATTCTCTGCATTTTATTGTCAACTTCATCAATTTTATAATCATTGTCTTTCATCTTGACATTAACTTCTGATTTAAATTCTTCAACTTTAAAATCAACTTTCCCAATAAATTCTGCCAGGCCAGACGCCACTTCTGATATTTTTTTGGTCACCTTATTTTGATTCTGTTTCACCATATCTTTAACTTCATTAATTTCCTGCATAAATTCCTGATGTGATTTTTGAAGTTTATCATCTATCTCCTGTTGAGATTTTAGAAATTTATCATCCAAAGTTTTAGAAATAAATTGTTTTAAATCTCCCACATCAAATTCTTTTTTCTGGGTCTGTAACTGCTGTGCAGAGGGAAGCTGCGTTTCTTGTTTATGTGTGGGGGATCCCCCCCCTGCTGCCTTCCCTTCCTGCTTCTTTGAAGCCATCCTGCCACGTAGTCTGGATTTTCTAAAAAGGGAAGTTCCTTTTCCTTTCCCTCCTGCACAAAGACTTCTAAAAAAGTCCCCCAGATTTGATCAATTAAAAGCTAAAGTAAAACAAAGTCCAATATTAAAAAGGGAGAAATTTTCCACTTGCTTCTCTTATGGCAAACAAGGCAACTTTGCAACAACTTGGAAACTTGTAACACAAAATAACTTCACCAATCCACACTCATTGGCTCGTTAACTTTAAGGCTAAGCGCCATGTTTTTTTCAAAGCACTTTCACTCACTCAAATTTGTCTCAGTTTGAAAAGTCAACAAAGCGCTGATACTTGCGTTTCCAAATTTCAGGGTTCAGATAGGTTCGTTGTTTGTTAAAGCTGATTCTTTTCAAATTACGTTTCCTGCAGCCGGCTTGTTTTGCGGAGGCAAAATCGTCCCACGTCGCCCGGAGTTTCCGCAGGTTGGGAGGGAGCCACACCCGTTCTCTCCCCAGAAACAATTCCCTGGGGGACAACGGGGGCTCAACCTGTGCCCTGCGATCTCTACTTCTTCAATCCTTAGGATTTTGAAGCTTTCAAGCCGCTTCTGAGTAACGAAGCGGCTCTACGGGCGGCGGGGCTGGCGGAGCTCCGAAAGGCACCGCCGTCGCCGAAGGCAGAGAAACCGCCCCGTGCAGCTTTCTTAACAACCATGTCACTCATTTCACAACTGCTTCTCTTCACCATGGTGACAAGATAGGGCAAAAACGTAAAATGTGAGGACAGTCGTAAGTTCGAGGAGTGGTCAAAAGTGCGAGGACCAGTCAAAACTAACTTTTTCAGCCCTCTGAGTAGTCCATATGCACAAAAGGACTACCCAGAGGGCTGAAAAAAGTGATTTCTGACAGGTTCTCACACTTTTGACCGGTCTTCGCACCTATGACTGGTCATCATTTATGCCCATTGTAGCATTCTTAACAACCATGTCACTCATTTCACAACTGCTTTTCTTCACCATGGTGACAAGATAGGGCAAAAATGTAAAATGTGAGGACAGTCGTAAGTTCGAGGACTGGTCAAAAATGCGAGGACCAGTCAGAAATAACTTTTTCAGCCCTCTGAGTAGTCCATATGCATAAAAGGATACAGCAATAGAGAGGGATGAAGGAAGGGAAGGGAAATTAGAGTAGGAGGGAGGGTAAGAGAGGGAGGAAGAGAGGAGGAGAAGGAGAAAGGAAGAGGAAGTAGGGAGGAGAAGAAGAGGGGGAGGAAGAGAAAGTAAGAAGGAAAGAAAAGAGAGAGGTGGTAGGTTTGAGGAGAAAGATTGCTGTACAATAAAAAAGATGAAAGGGAAGAAAGCCAACCCCAAACAAATATTAAGATATTAAGATAAAAGAATGACTTGTTAAACTTTAAAGAATAAAAGAGAACAAATATGAATAAATAACAATAATTAGAAACACACATACAAACATACAATGTATTTTCTTTGAACAGAGTATTTGGTCGGTTCACAAATTTAAACAGTGTTTAGTCATTTCAATTAAATTTACAATTTCTATATTTCCTTTTTGCCATATTTATTCCTCATCTATTTTTGTAAAAAACCAATATTACCCTTCATCCTCATCTCTAATCTTAATCAAATTCAATTTTTCCCTTCTATTCTATATTATACCCCTTCCCATTGTCATCTATTTTTATATCCATCCTCACATTGGTTAATTATGTAATATTAATTGTTTAATATAAATTCAACATTTTAATATAAATCAATTAGTTATATAACTACCTTTTTTGTATATTAATAAATATGAACATGAATATTCCAATTATTTCCATGCAATCCAGTTTCTTACAAATCAATTAATTATATTTACCAATAATAATAAACCAAATAATTTCCCCCATATATTCCTCCAAACCACAACTTAACCGTTTCTGCTTTCAGAAATATACAATTAATAGTATCTCAATTATTACAATTCCCTAGTTAAATAGAGCTTTTTTTCTTTTGTGTTTTAAAATCTTGAATTCTCCTCTTTTCCCCTAAATTTCCCATTGTTTGCACCTACCTTTTTTTGGTGAGGAAAAAGAAAAGAAATCTGCCTGCCTAATTATCCAACCTTGCAGCAACAACAAAGCAGTTTCAGTTTTGTTTTTCAGCATAGCTAGGGGAAAAAAAATCTGCTCGAGCAAGCAGCAGAGCCCTGAGCAAAACAGCTGAGACAAATCAGCTGAGACTCGGGAGCCCATCTAAGCAAGGGCTAATTAGCCTATGCTGAAGCTCCGCGGGCCAATAAAATTATAAAAAAACACCGAACCATTTGTTAAATTGCTGGCTCGCCCGCCCCTCGCCCACCACTATTTATTGGTAATAAATAGTGGTGCAGAGGGGCAGGGCAAGCCAGCAATTTAACAAGCGGTTCGGCTGCACCACTGGCTATAGGGCGGCCCTTTGAAGCCCCGCGGCAAGAATTTGAACAGCTTTTTTTCCTCTAGCCATTAGCTGGGACTCTGGAGGCAGCAATAGATTGGGAGTGGGCGGGGTAAGCGAACGGCCAGCGATCCAACAGAGCAGAGAGTGAGGGTGAGTGAAGGCGTGGAAGCTGCTTTCTCCATTCTGCTCTCTTGCGTCCGGAGCCGGTGGGGAACCACGTGGCAGCCCACGTGGATCCCAGGCAGCGGAACTCAGGCTAGGGAAGGGGTGGGCAATTGTGGCTCTTTTACAACCTGTGGCCTTCAACTCCCAGAATTCCTGAGACAGCCAAGCTGTCTCAGGAATTCTGGAAGTTGAAGGCCACAGGTTGTAAAAGAGCCACAATTGCCTACCCCTGGCTACGGTAGGCTGGCGCCACGTGGGTGGGAGGCGGGGCGGGCGAGCCAGCAATTTAACAAACGGTTCGGTGTGCTGCGGGGCCAATAAGTTACAAAAAAACACCGAACCGTTTGTTAAATTGCTGGCTCGCTCACCCCATTTATTGGCAATAAATAGTGCGGAGGGGCAGGGCAAGGGGCGGGGCGAGCCAGCAATTTAACAAAGGGTTCGGCCAAACCCCCTAGAACCGGCAGAATCCCACCACTGACATATGGTGATATGATCCTGGAGTCTGATGACATTTCAAACATTTCTCTGATTTGTTCTTGAACATTCTGGCTGTTCTGGTCGGGGGTAGATGCCACTTGTAAAATATCTTATACAAATTCTCCTTATATGCTGTAGACATTGTCATTTTATAGTTTTGCAACCACAATTTTTGCCATTTCTCTAAATCAATCCCATGGCCAAAATTTTTCCTCCATGCTATCATTGTTTCTTTAACTTGTTCTTCTTCCAATTTTACCTCTAATAAATAACCATACAATTTTTTGATTACATAGTCATCAGAACCCATTAAAATCTTATCTAAATTGGTCAAGACATTATAGAAACCTTCTTGTTTAAAATCTTCTTCATATCTAGAACCTATTTGTAAATAAGAAAACCAATCCATCTTAAAACCTTGTTCTTCCAATTCTTGCTTCGATTTAAGTTCACCCTTTTCATCCATTAATTCATTATATCTAACAATTTGTTCCCTTCTAAATATTACTGAATATGAAAATGCTTCAATCAAGCGCCGGCGGTGGTGCCTGGGCTGCCGAAAACTTGATTTGCTGCGTACTGGGCGCTGCGGGCGGCGAAGCGGGGGTGGTGGCCATGGCTACGGAGGCGGAGCTGACTAAAATGACACTCGCAACGGCGATGATGACAGCAACGGCAGCAGCAACACTGGGAGGCTAGGCTATGAGGATGCCCTCTCTAGACGATGGAGAGGGCTTTGCTGCAAGCAGTTACCCCCCCTCGATGTAATGGGGAGGGGGCCTGGACATTCCCCCCATTTTTGAAATACTAGGGGAGATATTTTCAACTTAATCACCTGAATGGCCCTATCTGAAAGAGCATGATAGTGGTGGGGGCTGAGAACTGAAGACATGATTTTTTGATCTTCCCCTGACTGTTTCTCCCCCCCCTTACTAGACCTAGGCCTAGTTTGGCCATTCAGCGAAAAACTTGCAGCTGTTCGATCAATTTATAGCCTTTATTTTAAATATCTTTTCCTCCTTGACTATCCTAGTTATCCTGATTATTTGATTTCATCTCTTCTGCCTGGATGCTCCACCTTGCTTTTTTCGACCTTATCTTCGGATTTTTGCTGGTATCAGAAAGGGAGGAAGCATAGACATCGAGCGTCTTGAACAATTTATTTGTAATATTTATACAAGTGGATGGGACGGACCATCTTCTCATTTGTCTCTGTAACTCTGGACGCCATGAGAGGGCGGTCATTGAGACTCTGTAACTGGTCGCCGTGAGAGGGCGGTCATTGAGACTCTCATCCCCCTTTTTGACTAACTTATTTTAATCACAAGACTTTCCCATCACTGTAAGAGGGAGATGGTATTCCGATGTTCTATTATATTAGCTTCCTTGTACAATTATCTACTTTACCCTTTTAGTCTTAACCATCTGTTTTAAACCATCTTTAACACCTTAAGAAGAAAATGGCCTTTCATCGCCTCCAATTCTATCTCACCTCCGATGTATTCAATAACAGAGCTCCTAGCACTGCGAGATTCCCCCCTCTCGCAAGTTTGGCCCTCCCAGTTATCTAGGGCCGCCCTCGAGGACGCGTTTTGGAACCCCAAGAGGTGGTATGCTAAGAACCGGAAGCTTTGGGGTTTTTTAGATAGTTTTTCAAACTCTATTTTAAGGGGATCTGGGAGGAGGGTGGTTTCCAATGTAAATAATGAAGCTGGGGGGCCTCCCGGGAGGGGGGTGGGTTGTATGGGTTCAGGGATTAACCCGCGAGGGACGGGATCTAGTCCATCTGAAGAGCGCGGCGGAGGAGATGCAGAATCCGGGGCCAAGGAGAGGGTTAGAGCTTGTGCTGTTGATAGACATTACATCAGTACTGTAGGTGGGAGGGGCAGATATGGCGGGAGTAGGGGGCCACATCAAGTTGCGGGAGTGCGCGCTCGCTGTCTTCAAGCGGTGGCACGCTCCAGCCCCCAATGCTCTTCTCGTTCCCCAGGTGGCACAGACCCTCAGGCCCTGGGCCTTCGGCTGATGCTATGCAATGCCAAGTCCATGGTAAATAAAGCCCCCCTCATTTGTGATCTTGTTCAGGAGGGGGGAGCGGACCTGGTGGGTATTACGGAGACCTGGTTGGGCCAGGAGGGGGGAGTCCCTCTCGTAGAGATGTGCCCACTCGGTTTCCGGGCATTTCATCAGCCAAGGTCACAGGGAAGGGGGGAGAGTGGCAGTTATCATTAAAGAGGGTCTTGGTCCGAGGGAGGTCACTATTCCTCAGATGGCCGGATATGAGTCCCTCCTTGTGAAGTGGGGTCATGGGGTGCAGATGGGCCTGCTGGTTACGTACCTGGCTCCCTGCCACATGGCAGCAGCCTTGCCTGAACTACTCAACGTTATAGCCGCGGTGGCGATTGATACCCCTAGGCTTATGGTCATGGAGGACTTCAACCTACCATCCATTGGTGAGGCGTTTGAGGTGGCTCAGGAGTTCATGGCTTCCATGACGGCCATGGACCTGACCCAATTAGTTCATGGCCCTACTCACACGGGGGGAAACACGCTGGACCTGGTTTTTGTCTCTGGTCAGTGGCTGAGTGGTCTCGAGATAGGGGATATAGCGATCGAGCCCTTGTCATGGTCAGATCATTCCCTCCTTCGCTTTGACCTTTGAACCGCCACACCCTGCCACAGGGAGGCGGAACCAATGAGGTGGTTCCGCCCCAGGCGCCTGATGGACCCGGATAGGTTCTAGACGGAGCTTGGGCCATTTCCTGAGGCTCTGGCACACGGCTCGACTGAAGACCTAGTGGCTGCCTGGGATAGGGCGGCCACTGGAGCTTTGGACCGGGTCGTGCCTTTGCGGCCTCTAATCCGGCGTCGATCTCACCTGGCTCCCTGGTTGATCGAGGAGCTGAGGGAGATGAAACGCCGGAAAAGACTCCTGGAGAGCAGTTGGAGGGCCAGCCGTTCTGAATCTGACAGAACACTGGTAAGGTCTCATATTAAGACCTTCCTGGTGGCAATAAAAGCGGCAAAGTGTAACTATTTTTCCGCTCTTATTGTGTCATCAGATAATTGCCCGGCTGCCCTGTTTAGGGTGACCCGCTCCCTGCTCCACCAGGAAGCGCGGGAGGACCCCTTGGAGGTTAGAGCCGAGGACTTTGTATAATATCTGTATGACAAAATCGCTCAGATTCGGGAAAATTTGGACTCTGACTGGGTAGATTCGGGAGGGAGGATGGAGGCAAGTCTTGAGAATATTACCTGGGAAGAGTTTGATTCTGTGACTCCGGAAAACATGGACAAGATACTGGGCAGACTGAGCGTGGCCACATGTTTATTGGACCCGTGTCCCTCCTGGCTGGTGCTGGCCTCTCGGGAGGTTACACGAGGCTGGCTCCAGGGGATTATAAATGCTTCCTTGAGAGAGGGTGCCTTCCCCGCCGCCTTGAAAGAGGCGGTGGTGAAGCCTCTTCTCAAGAAGCCTTCCCTGGACCCAGCAGTGTTGGCTAATTACTGTCCAGTCTCCAACCTTCGCTTCGTTGAGAAGGTTGTTGAGAGTGTGGTAGCGCGACAACTTCCTCAGTACTTGGATGAATCGGCTTATCTAGATCCGTTCCAGTCGGGCTTCAGGCCTGGATACAGCACAGAAACGGCATTGGTCGCATTGGTAGATGATCTGTGGAGGGCCCGGGAAAGGGGTTGCTCCTCTGTCCTGGTCCTATTAGACCTCTCAGCAGCTTTTGATACCATCGACCATGGTATCATGCTGCACCGGTTGGAAGAGTTAGGGGTGGGGGGCACCGTGTTGCGGTGGTTCTCCTCCTTTCTCTCTGATCGGTCACAGTCTGTGTTGACAGGGGGGCAGAGGTCGACCCCGAGGCCCCTTGTATGTGGGGTGCCACAGGGGTCGGTTCTCTCATCCCTTCTGTTCAAAATTTATGTGAAGCCGCTGGGTGAGATCATCCGTGGTTTTGGGGTGAAGTATCATCAGTATGCTGATGATACTTAGCTATACATCTCCACCCCGGACCACCCCAATGATGCCCTTAAAGTGATGTCCCGGTGCCTGGAGCCTGTACGGATCTGGATGGGGAGGAACAGACTCAGGCTCAACCCATCCAAGACCGAGTGGCTGTGGTTTCCGACATCCCGATATAGTCAGTTGGTGCCATCACTGACTATTGGGGACGAGTCATTGCCCCCCACAGAGAGGGTTCGCAATTTAGGCGTCCTCTTGGACTCACGGCTGTCTTTAGAAGAACACTTGACGGCTGTGGCCGGGAGGTCTTTTTATCAGGTTCGCCTGATTCGCCAGTTGCGTCCCTTTCTGGATCGGGACTCGTTAAATACGGTCACTCATGCCCTCGTCATTTCATGCCTGGACTACTCTAATGCTCTCTACATGGGGCTCCCCTTGAGGAGCACCCGGAGTTCCAGCTGGTCCAGAATGCGGCCGCGCGGGTAGTTATGGGAGCAGCATGCCGCTCCCATGTGGCTCCCCTCCTGCGCGAGCTGCACTGGCTCCCTGTGGTCTTCCGAGTGCGCTTCAAGGTCTTAGTTACCACCTTTAGAGTGCTCCATGGCTTAGGACCGGGGTACTTACGAGACCGCCTTCTGCCACCAATAGCCTCTCACCGCCCAGTACGCTCCCATAGAGAGGGGCTTCTCAGGGTGCCGTCAGCCAAACAGTGTCGACTGGTGGCCCCCAGGGGGAGAGCCTTTTCTGTGAAGGCATCCACCATCTGGAACGAGCTCCCCCCAGAGATACAGAGGATTCCGGATCTGCATACTTTCCGCCGTGCCCTCAAAACATTCCTGTTTCAGCAGGCCGGCCTGGCCTAACTTTCCCTTTATATTGCTTTTGATTTTGTTTTAAACTGGGATGTCTTGAATTATCTAGGACCAGAGTGTTTAGTATATTTTAATTGGTTTTTTAACGTTTGTATTACATGTATTTTTATCATTCGCTGTTCACCGCCCTGAGTCCCTCAGGAATAGGGCGGTATATAAATTTAATAAATAAATAAAATTTAATAAATAAATAAATAAAATCGTTGATACCCAGAATGGAATTTTCAAATAGTGTTGTTTTTTAATCTTCTCCCAATTTAATAACAAAGCCTCACATATATGATGCCTTCTAAAATACCCCTGTATTTTTGTTCCTTTATACCATAAAAAAGCATGCCACCCTATCAACAAATCATGATCTTCTATCTATTCTTTAATCCACATCAAACTTGTCACTTGATAATAAAGTTCCCAATTAGGTAACCCAAAACCCCCTCTCATTCTAACATCTTGTAACAACTTTAATTTTATCCCAGCCTTCTTTCCCTGCCAAATGTATTTTAACACTATTTTATTCAATTCTTCAAAAAAGTCTTTCCCCAATCTAATTGGAATTGTCTGGAACAAGTATAAAATTCTAGGCAAAATATTCATCCTAATAGTTGAT